>NW_027283233.1:0-31541 GCF_046629955.1 Centroberyx affinis | reverse complement strand
AATGCCTTACCTTACTCTGTTAGAGGAAAAAGTAATGTGATTACAGTAACACAGGACCAGTGGTGGAAGAAGTGCTCAGATCTTTTACTTCAGTAAAAGTAGAAATACCACAGTATAAAAAATTCTGTTACAAGTAAAAGTCCTGCATTCAAAATGTTACTTAAGTAAAAGTACAAAAGTATTAGCATCAAAATGTACTTAAAGCAACAAAAGTAAAAGTACTCATTATGCAGAATGGCCCATTTCAGAATAATACAGTATATATTATATTATTGAATTATAATTATTGATGCATTAATGTGTAAGCATCACTTTAATGTTTCAGCTGGAAAAGGTGGGGCTGATTTCCACTACTTTATATACTGCTGGGTAGCTTACAGTAATCTATAATAATACATCACCATTGATTATATTTTGTATTAATAATCTGAATCTATTTATTTTATTTATTTTTATTTATTTATTTTGCACAATAAAACAAAACAGCAAAAACACAACAACAAAAGAGAAGAAGCAAATTGTGCAGGTGAGATTTAGAAACCCCCTAAAGTTCAAGTTCAAGTTCAAATTTATTTATATAGCACATTTCATACGACAGGCGTAGACTCAATGTGCTTCAAAATAAAAAGCAAAAATAGGCAAAGATCATACATGACAAAAACATATAAGATAGGGACATATAACATAAGAAGGTATTACATAAATAAAAACATATAAAAAGATAAAAATATATAAGGTATTACAATAAAAAGGAATAAGATAAGAAGGTATTATCACTATTATTAAAAAGGGAATATTAGTAATAATACTGATTCTAAAATAAAATACAATAAAAGTTCTCCTGTTAACCACACACTTTAAACCTAACTAAAAGCTTGTGAAAAGAGATATGTTTTTAGTCTGCTTTTAAAGGAAGACACTGTTGTAGCAGACCTTAGTTCATGTGGTAGAGAATTCCAGAGAGTAGGACCATAATGACTGAAGGCACCATAAGCTGATTTAGAGTTTATTCTAGGTATAGTGAAGAGACCTTTATTTGATGATCTAAGGGATCTGTCCGGTGTGTATTCAGTGAGCATGTCAGCGACGTAAGAAGGAGCTAAGCCATTCACAGATTAAAAACAATAAGAAGTATTTTAAAATCAATTCTTAGCTTATAGAAGAATCTCACCTCAAAACGCATTATAAGCAAATACAAAAGTAATCCAACAAAAATAAGCAAACAAGCTACCATAAGATCAAAATCTGCAAAGTAACTAGTAACTTAAGTTATCAAATAAAGGTAGTGGAGTAACAATATTTCCCTCTGAAATGTAGTGGAGTAGAAGTATAAAGTAGCATGAAATGGTAATACTCAAGTAAAGTACAAGTACCTCAAAATTGTACTTAAGTACAGTATTCGAATAAATGTACTTAGTTACTTTCCACCTCTGCACATGACTTTGTAACACATCCCCCCCCCGCCCCCCCCCCCCACCACCTTACTTCAAGGTTCTGTGAAACGACTCTCCTCTCTTGAGTGGAATCAGCTCTTTTTCCCCACCTTGAAGAGAGAGAGAGGGGGGGGGGGGGGGGGGGGGGGAGCGGCTGGGTGAGTGTGTCCGGGTCGACTCCTCTGACTCCGAAGCTAATTGTGTTTCTCCGTCAGCGAACAGATTCACACGATCCTCGCTGTTCGTCTCAGCCAAACCCAAGGCCGTCTCCCTCCCTCCCGCTCTCCAACCGGCAGAGTCCTTCACAGCTGAATCTGACACATGCTGGATGGGCTCCAGTGCCCTCTATTTCTTCCTTTTCGACCCCCAACCCTCCTCCTTCTCTCTCCCTCTCTCTCTCCATCTGTTAGTCAGATAAAAAAAATTGGGAGAAACGTTGTTCTAGCCGTTTCCCATAACCCAAAATAGCCCTGGCCTAATAAAATGACCTGTTCTCCACCTCTACATCTGAACCAAGCCAAGAATATCACTTCAGAAAAATAGGATTATGTTATTGAAAGACTGTAACCTAAGGTAAATCTCTCTCTCTCTCTCTCTCTCCCTCTCTCAATATTCTTTTTCTCACACAATGAAATGAGTTTTACTTCCTAGAAAGCTAATGATTACTTCCTGGCGTACCTGTAGGTGTATAGAAAAAGTCCAACCAATGATAACACACACTCACACTCACTCAACAACTTTTCAACAACTTTTTATCAGCTCCTTCCTGTGTTTTGTCCCGCCCCGACATCCTGTTTCAAATAATATGTCAAAAATATCAAAATACGTCACATTACCGAAGCAAGAAGCATCGAAATTCTGTTCCCTTGGGACTTTAAAGATGAAGATGAAGTGTGATTTTAGGGAATAGCAAAAAAACTAGGTAACACTTTACTGTGTAGTTTCAGTTTACTGTTAATTAAGGGTTAGTTAATGCTTATTAAGAATTACTTAGTGACCCTTATTGTAAAGTGTTACCAAAAACTAAAAGCCCATTAAAAACCTCAAAATACAGTAATGATGAGTTAGATTCCCCTCCTTTGCTATACATAAAATAAATGCATTGCAGACTGGATGAAACAAGTGTATTAACTATTAACTACTGTGCAAAAGCTGCTTTGCTGCCTCTGAGTTTTGTGGTGCCCAACCAGAAGATCAGAAATTAGAGGAGAAATATGATTTCAGACAGGTCAAGCCAGATATTCTTTATATTTTGGCGGGCAGTTTGGACCCTGGACAGGTGATAATCTGCTTTACAAACACTAAATCTGTTCATCCATCCGTCACTCCATCTGTCTGTATGCCCGTCCATCCAGAGCCTTCTCAGTCCCTCCAAACGAAACCGAACCACAACCACAGGATCCCAGAATTCAACGCTGTGAAAGTCTAAATCCTCAAATTCAATTAACAAAACTCTCAGCCAATGCAGCGAGATACAGAACAGCACATTCTCTCTCATAAGCTGCCTTGCTGAGTGCAGATAACCCAGAGCTGAACCAGACAAAAAAACAAAAAAACAAAACAAACATCACATTATGCATTATTGAATATTTAATATGGAATATCAAATTTTCTGCTTGTTTTCATGCCTAAGCTACTGACAGCGAGCGAGACAGAGAGCGAGGCGGCTCCGCAGTACAGCAGTCAAAGCAGTTCACCGCTTCAGCCTCGTGTTTTTCAACTCCCCCCCCCCCCCCCCCGCAGAGGAAACCTTCATCCTGCTTGTCCCGACTCGCCGAGACCCTGAGGAAAGTTTCCGGTGTCTGAGGAGACGCTTCTGAGAAGAGAAGTGACGCTGAACTGCATGAATGTGTGCTAACTGTAGCTCAGACACTCACGGGTACACAGATTCCTGAGGAAAATTATGGCAGAAATCCAACTTCAGACACACCAGGGATTTATATGAAAATTAATAAAATGCCTACAAAAAAAAGTCACATGTGAAAAACCACAGGTGAATTCAAAGCGCATGGGCTTTTGGACACTTTGTAGGTTTTCCTACATGATCGGGTGAAATTTCCCATCGCCATTTTCATCTGCGAACTGTCATGTGAAATGAAGTTTTCTCATGTGAAACAGATAATGACAGATCTAATGGCAGCAGGTGAAAATGTGGGGGAAAAAAAAGTTCACATGTGGAAAAGAAACAGTTCATCTAGAAACTGAAGTTTTTTTTTTACATCTCAAGTAAAAACTATCACAAAACATCAGAATACAACGTGAGAAAAACTGTTCCAAAATAAAAAACCCAACGTGTCTAGAAAGCACATGTGCTTTGAATTCACATGTGGGTTTTCACATGTGACTTTTCTGTGAGGATGACGCGGCAAAAAAAATACCCCCCAAAAACTGGGAGCAGCCTTTTTTTTTGCATTTCAATTTTTTTTCGTTGAGTTGTCAGATATTCACTGTGGGTAGTTAGTGGGAGCCTGTGACTGGACAGTTTTCCCCACACATGAATCAACAACAATATAAGAACACTTGAAACTGACAGTGTCTTATATGTTATATGTTATGTATGTTGTAATACAAAAAGGGTGGTTACATAAAAAAATGATTGGGACAATGTAGTAGAAAAGACAATAACATATAAAACAAACAAACCGAAAACAACAACAATAACAAAAGAAACAGTTTTCACATGCAGAACACATTCAATACATCAGATACTTATATCACATAAACATAAATATATCATCATTACCCTTCAGGCTAACCATGCTGGCTGGGTCTTTACTACTAAACTGGAAAAGTAACTTTTTTCGTGACTGGGCGATTCTTTCGAACGCACTCTGGGAAAGAAAAATGATCAGAAAAAGCCTGAAGCAGAAGAAAATTTTGCCACCACAAAGCCAGCAGCCGGAGTAAATAATGACCCAACAACAAACCATCAGCAAAAAATGAAACAACCGATATTGGAAAGAAAAAAATAAATAAATAATAAAAATAATCGATGGGTGGAAGATGGACTGGCCTGGGACAAAAAGGGGAAAACAGCAACATCCTCTTCTGAAAGGCCTGCTGCCAGTTTCCAGCAGTGGGGAAGAAGTTGAGTGGTTTGTTATGACTTAAAATAAAGCAAATCTTAACCCTTTGATGCACAACATGGGTCAAAAGTGACCCGGCTGAGTTTTAATTGTCTATATCTTTGCAATAAATTAATTTCATCATTCAGTACTCCAGGTATTCCTCAATTAACTTGTTTTTAATCATCACAAATCCTTATTTTCCTTTCTTACTTTTTGAATAAAAATCATTTTTGTATCACTACCCTTCTAATGCACAACATGGATCAAAAATGACCCGTATTCATTTCCTATGTTATTTCATGCATGGCTGAGTGTTTCTTTGCTATATCTTTTGATTGATTGCCATCTCAGTGCTTACATGCCTCACAAATGTCACAAATGACAACTACGTGTTTGTGCTCCTTGCACACAGGCCTGGTGCACTGGGAACACCAGCTGACTTTTCTGTCTTTGGTAGCTGGGCAGATCTTGCACCTCTTCCTCTTCACTTGGCCCTCCTGTCTGATGTCCACCTGTGGCTGCGTGGTGGCTCCAACACTACGCAATACGCAATGCAAATGTATTATTTCATAGTTCAAGAAAATTGCCCTGGAAAAGGACCAGAATGGCCCCTAAAAATAATCACGATCAAAGGGCCCAAAAATGTCCCGCGAGTTAATTTCTTACCCTACACTCTCTCTCTCACACACACTCACACACACACACACACACACACACACACACACACACACACACACACACACACACACACACACACGGATACATACTCATTCAGGCATACAGCCATACATATTCAACACCCTCTATCCTTGTATAGAGGCACCAGACCCGAATCTCCGCCTCGTCCTGCAGGGCGCGGCGCCGCATGAAAGATGCATGCACGACATTTTGGGGGAGAGGCGGCGCCCCACCAGGGACACACTCCGATCGGTGTGTGTGTGTGTGTGTGTGTGTGTGTGTGTATTTCCGAAGCCAGTTTGAATGTGGAAGTTAAGGTCAGTGTGCAGGTCCGTGAGCAGAGCGGCGTTCAGTTTGAAAGGAGCGGAGGAGGAGTTCTATCGACGGGTTTTTACTGTAGAATGAAGGTCGACTTATGGGCTGTGAATAGGTTTGCCGGGTAATGAAGGTCGCTCTGTGGGTTCAAAACAGTGCGCTCCTCTGTAAAGAAGAAGAAGAAGAAAAAAAAAAAAGGCAGGGAGTTTTATCTATGAATTTCAAACCGCGGAGTCACTCTGTGGGTTCCATAATAATGTACTGTAATGCTGAAATTCAGTGCTTTCCTCAGCGTCTGAATCTGTTTGACTGGATTTTCTTCAAAAATACAATGATCTTCAAAAGCATGAACGCAATAACAGCATAGTAACAAAAAGTGACATAAATACAACAACGCCAGGGGTTTCATACATACAAAGCTCGATGCAATAAACGGATATAAAAAGAAAATGATGCGGTAAACATCTTAAAATGTTGAATCTGGTGCACAAATTTAGAGTTTTCAAAGCATTTCTATTGCATGAGGTAGATAGTGTTCTAATGTAGGACTCTGCTTCCTTTTTAAAAGTGCGAAAAAAGGAGTTTATTTTTTTAAGACCTTGCATTTATGGATATAAAACCTCGCCAGCAATGTGATGAGGTTACACACAAAATCATTCTATCATTTGTAAATCCAAACAATACATCCTTCAAGCAAAGTACAAAACCATTATGGATATTGACTGTGCTTTTAAAATGTATCACGGTAATCATACTTTTACTATATTTTTACTTGTGTATTATGTCGTTATACTTTTATTTGTGGCTCCTCTGCACATTTGTTTTAGTGTTCGTTCTGTTTTATACTGTTGCGACGCACTTTGTACCCTTGTTGTTTTCTGCTTTCTATGCTTCTAATTTTGTGCAAGTTTACAACCTAGAAATTCTAGAAAAGAGAGGGGTCGACAAATAAGTTTGAAAGAGTCTGTACCAACTGTAAATAATAGTGTAATGTTTATTGTAACCTTGTGTTATATATTGCATAGCCTACTGTATTTTTAGATAATTATTCCAACTGTATGTTTGTTCTTATGGGAGGGGGTGTTACGGCCTATGCCAGATCCTGGCCATGGTTTGGGGTGTGTTACTGTCTGTCTCTCTCTATTTCAGACCCGCCCCCTTTGACTCAGTGATTGGGTGTGAGGTGGCCTCACCTGGAGCTTGTTGGCAATCAGGACCAGCATAAAAGCCGGAGAGACGCTCCAGTCACGGCCACTTGGCCACTCGACAGCCATCCCCTCGGTTCATGTGTGTGTGTGTTGTAGCGGTTGTAACCCAATTTCCCCTCGGGGATCAATAAAGTATTTCTGATTCTGATTCTGATTCTGATTTCTGATATTCACTGTTTTGCCGTTTATAAACTGTTTCTTTGCTGGCTCATATTGTGGAAGCTTTGTAAGGGTGTGCTGCCGTTTGTTTTTTTTCCTGTTTTGGTCAGTCAGGGAGTTTAGAATTGTACTTTTTGTTTAACCCAGTTTAGCTGTTTTTGCTTCTAGGCAGTTTGGGTTTTTTGGTTTATTATTTTGGCCTTGGCCACCCTGAAGCCTTCAAGAGCTTTCTTGACCTGCTGAACAAGCCGTTGGTAAAATACATTATCTTCTGTTCACTTTATCCCTGTTTTGCTCCCTTTCTGCTGGACTTAGTTTATGTTACCCCCCTTGGCACCCTAGACAGCATTTAGGGGTCGTAACACACACTGATTTGAAAGGTGCTGTATACATTTTACTTACTTACTGACACTTGTGGTATGCCTCACATGGCTCAGCCTGATTAATTATCATTATATTACAGTAAACTGGGGAAGTAACAATATACTAGGACATATTTGGATCTCTATACCTACACCTATCTATTCCTATAGACTTCCAAATGTGCAATACCTAGGACAGCTGCCAGAGAAATTTGGGAAATGCTTTACATGATGAATGAATTTAATTGTATTTTGGTGTTATGTCCAGTTAATGGCCCATCCTGCATGAGATCATATGACACAGTGTTTTACAAACACAAACAATCATCATCATGGGGAAACCTGCGTGATTACTTTATAGGACACAAAACAGGAACCGTTTTTACTTTTTAATACACAACTTTATTCTGAGTTTCAGCTTCACGTCAGCCGACCTCATCAGACTGCAGATCAGCTGTTATCCGACACAAGGGAATATCAGCATCCTCTTTGCCACAAGAAGCAACAGGTTTCGGGGAAATATGGTCTTAATTTTGAGAAATACAAAATGCTTTCAAGTATTCCGCCCTCTGAATTTTAGCTTGCTGCATTTATCATATCATGCTCCGATTGTAGTAATTATCATGCACTGACAACATGCTTATAATGGACTTATGGTGCCTTATAAAACCTTTGTGGTAAGGAAAGGAGAAGCAGACAACGCCACCTTGGGAATTTCACCCAAGGAAATATCACAGGTATGAGACTAAATACCCAAAGTAGTATGCAAAGGTTCATCCACTAAAGGAAGACAGACGTGTTTCCAAATAAAAAAAACAAAACATGGCGTCGTTTGCCGTGCAGTGTACAGGGGGGAGCGAGGACCGATCAACTGGTCCTGACCAGCCGTCGGACGTTCGGATGAATTTCTGACATGTCAGACATTTTGGTCGGCCGTCATCAGGCTCTCGCACAGTTGAACCAGAGCCACTGGATCCCATAGGGATGCAGTGGAATCCAGTCAGGAACAGTGCTCCCTGCTACATTTAGTACACAACTTCAAGTAAAGACTCAGCGAATTGTGTTGTTGTCATGAAAACAAATCCTTTCTTCGTGTGTAAATGTGTGTAAAGAAATCGCGTTGTGTTCAACACGCTTGTGACCGAAATGTGGCCGTGAAACTCTTTGGCCATGAAACGCCTTCGCCTTGGCAGCACATTCGCTGTGCCCATTCTTGTCTCCATGACAACATTATTAGACTTTCCTTGGCGGCTGCCATGACCTGTCATGGTTGGTGATTTAAGTAGGAATTTACTTTCTATCCTTTCTAATTCTGTGTGTGAAATGATGGGACTTAAGGCGATGACGATGACGTCCCCCGGCCAAATAAACCTCTGTTTGGGAATCACTGATATGAAAAAGCACAGAGAAGTCCTCCTCCACAGGATATGAGCTTCTGAGAAACAGAAAAGGACAGACCTGGTAATGCTGGAAGTCAGGTGTGCTTTGGACGACCATGAGGAAATAAATCCAGTTCTGATTGCCCAGGTGTTTAACTGGTCAAACTGGTTGTTTACTAAGGTTCAGTGTATTAGGACAGCATGGGATCAAATCCAACTTTCACCAACTCATACAGCTGTCTCTGCCCTGTTTCACTGTGTGGTATCTAGAAAACTAATAAAATACAGAAGAGGGGTGGATTATATTATTTTCAATTTCATATATTCTCACTGTTTAGCAGTTTTGAATTTACTGCATGCCCCATGCATTTCTAATGGATGAAGATCACTTATATTCCTACTGGTCTATCCCCAGAGGTACGCATTTATCTCTGAGTGTCGATCACAAAATAAATTGAAGAGAGATTTGTTCTAAAATGAGATATCCACCATTTGAAAAAAGTAATACCTACACTTTGACAGTGGAAAATGAATACAACTGATAGTTCTTTTTAAAGGATAGTGGGTAACTTACAACATGATAACACTTGCAGACTGGATTGTCAATATTTTAGAGGTATAAGTGACAAACTCTAGCTAGTGTTTTTTGTGTCACCTGTGGTTCTGCCTCAGTAGGCGGCTGTATGAAGTGAGGATATATTCATGACTGTTTTTGGCAATGGAGAGGCACTGAAATACCTGCTGTATTGGCCTTACATAGTTGGTATACAGTATATTAAAAGATCTGAAATGTCACACTATCCAAACTGTGAAATCTAAAAAAAAAAAGACTAACATCCAATCAGGAACAAGATGCATCATCCCTCCAAGTTCAGCAGTTATGGTCTTTCAAAGTTTGAAATTTTGACCTATAATTATAGCGTCTCAATGAATGTGTATTTTTTTTAAATCCCACAATAACACACAACAAGATGCATCTTCTCTGAGTTTTGTCAAAATTGGACCGGTGGTGTTTGAAATACGATGTTTTTTTTTTTTTTATCTCTAATTATAGTGCCCCCATTAGGCCAATCAGTGTAATTTGTAAGGATAGCTGGATTTGTGTAGCGAGTTTCATGGTGGTGTCTGGGACAGCCCATCACCTGAGACAGACAGAGAGACAGACACCCCCCCCCCCCCAATAAACAGAAGTGCAGGGTTCCTAGAAGTCCTGGAAAAAAATGCTGATATAAATAGTCACGTTGCAGTAATGGAAAACACACAGAAAAGATAACAGGCTCACACTAGCAGCTTATTGCCCACTTACCGCTCAGAAGTAAACCAGGAATTTAGGGAAATTGAATTGTCAGCAGCACATTGCTTCTGTGTCCATCAGCTAAATGATCCTTTTTACACGGCAGTTAACATCAGCCAGAAAATAGCAGGCACTTAAATACTACAATCTGGTGACTCTGAGAAAAGATATGCCTATTCCATTATTGCAATGACCATCAGACATACACGCCCACTCATACATCTTTCTATGATGGCCCAATTAAAGTAATGTGTTTTAGTGTAATGTGCTGGCCTTGCTATATTGCAAAATGAAACAATAAAACACAATAATGCTTTTTGTCTCAGACAAACAAATCTTTTGCCTGGCTCTAAACTGCTGCAGCTTAGCCAATTACTTGCGGACTGCCAACGAATCGGTGGCTTGAGGGCCAACATTGTAAACATAAACATAGAGTGTAAAATACAAAACCTACCGCCTTAAAGTCGACCGCAACATCCACAGGCCAGTACCCTGCTTCCAAAAGATTTCATGAATAATAAATTATTGGACAGATGCAGTCCCACTTTCTACTGCATGCTTCCTGAACTAATGCTGAACTTTCGCTCCATCTCCAGGGGTTCTGTTTGGAAAAGTCAAGATTTGCCCTCTTTCTGGAGCTTACAAGGTATGGTCTGGTGACTAATGAGTTGAGAGACATTGAAATTTTCTCTTACAATATACTTGTTGGCTTCTACTGTATAACACTGAGGAAAAACTGGTCAGCAGTAGAATTTGAAATTTGATGATGTTGTCCTTAGTGGAAGTGTTATATAACAATAGTTGTTATATAACACGCAATAGTTGGATCATGTTAGCTAAGCAGTGCTGCAGCTAACATTAGCTAATGTATCAGTTTGCCTATTGTTTCTAATGTCAATATTGTACCATTGTCTAGTTTGTTGGAATTTGAATGAGCAGATTTTTTGGGGCTAGCTTTCAGTACATGGCCAAAATCGTCCTACTCACAAGCTAAAATGGAAAACAGTAACATTGGCTCACAAGCTAATGCTAGCTATGTTAATCTAAACTAACCTTAAATAAAAACAATAATGATAATAAAAAAAAACCCGAATGTGGGCTGCCAACACAAAACCCAGTGGGTCCGAGAAAAGTAGAAAAGTTATTGTGGGCCTGTGTGGGCTTTCTGTGGGCAGCCCGCTAGTGTGGGCCGCCCACAGAAAGCCTGCAGGGAGCCCACAGGAAAAGTTCTGCTGTGGTCCTCGCCTGGGCAAGGCCACACTGGGCCCGTTTGGGTTTGATGTGGGTTGGCCCAAGCCCACAGTGCCCACAAAAAGCCTGCACGGGCCCCGCAGGGTCAGGGTTAGCAGGGAAGAAACACAGAATAAACTAATTGTCACAGTGATGGTCTCATATTTCTACAGCTGCTATCTACTGATAGCTGATAGCTACTGCTATCAAAATGAATTTGAGAATGATATATTAAAGTAACTATTGTACACTTAGCAGTTTGTGTCCCGAAAACAAACATTTGAATTAATGCAGGACACAGGCCGACTGGAGGGAAGCTTGTTATTTGAAGCCACCGTATCAATGCACAATTACCTATGTATAATGCAGTTTTGCTGATGCAACCCAGACCCAATCCCTTTCTGTCAATTACCTTTCCACTTTGACTTCTCTCTCTCTCTCTCTCTCTCTCTCTCTCTCTCTCTCTCTCTCTCTCTCTCTCTCTCTCTCTCTCTCTCTCTCTCTCTCTCTCCCTCCTGTACTGATTCAGCTCTCCTCTGGCTCCCAGTTATCAGTCATTTATTCTCTAATCTCTCCATCCAGCAGCAGCCTTGGTCTGGCTCCATATGGCAGAGACCTGAGGTGGCAGCTGGCCTTTTATCACACCCCAGAACCTGGCCAGGTTACACACACAGTGACAAGCAAACATGCATTGGGACAAAAACATACATGTAACAAGGCACACAGGTTTAGTGAAATAAATATGGTCAGACATTGTTGTATTTCATAACTAAATAGTGCTAAATATCAGTTTACACCTCAAAAAAGTGTTGTAGTGTGGAGTTACTCTGAACACTCTCTCTCCAGCTCACTGGTCTTCCCCCGGCTGTCACTCTCCATCTTCTCTCTTTTTGCCTCCTTCATCAAATACTTTTTTTTTTTTTTTGCGTTTAATTGAAGAGGGTACAGCTGTTGGGAGTGATGTGTTTTCAATGGTTCAGCCATCTGCCATTTTGAGTAGCTTCACATTCTTCTCATTCATTGAAAGTGAGGCGGTCCTCTTGTTTGTGCTGTAAGTCAATCTCGCACAAATCGCGGGAAAATCGCACCCGGGGACAAATAGAATTAACACAGAAAGAAACACACAATTTTCTGGGCAGCGGTCTCATTTTTCTATACGTAGGCAGCTTTAATGCCTCTGTAAGTTGAATTTCACTGAGTGTACCGCACACTGAAATACAGAGTCGATATAGAGTTCAGCCCCCATTTGAACAATCAACAATTATCTCAAGGCTTCATCTGCTTCTCGCCTCATGGCTGAAGTGGATGTAATAGGTCTGTAATGACACTGTTTGAATGGAAGCTAATGGACAGTCTGCTGTGTTGAGGCCTGGCCACAGCTGTGAGGGACAAAAAAACCCAAAAGGTGGAAAACAGAACGTCCTTAATAACCATAATGACTGTCCCTGGCCTGGACAGCAGCTAATGCAATGCAATTTGTGGACTGGCTGATCCAATCCACAGGAAACTGATTTGGTTTCCCAGTGATTTCAAAACACAAGGTTTGAATAGGAATCCACAAGTGTGTACCCTGTTGGTGTGTTATCCACTGGTTACTTCCTGTTTTTGGGCTTCTCCATGTGTATCTTTAGAAAAAAAGAGTTTGACCTTGAGTATTTACCAATGAATATTGACTAGGATTGTGGACATTGAAAAGTCCAAATCCAAACTGGCACCCATAACGTATGATGAATATGGACGGGAGTTTGCTGGATGAAATCCCGTTGCTACAACTTGGAAGTGTTCACGTGTTTAACTCTAAAATCATTTTTATTTAGAAATGTAAAATCAGCAACAAATCCTCCAACCCATAAGACCACATAGGTTGTTTGCTAATTCCCTCTAATACGACCCACAGGAGCGTCTCACAAAAATACGTGAAATGAACACGACCTCGACGAATTTGAAAACATTCCTCCGCCACAAATTGAATTCCGTCCCAAAGGTTAGTTAATGGTTAAATTTAGGCAATTAAAACCACTTTGTGTAAAACAAATTTGGTTAAGGTTAGGGTAAAGTTTAGGCAAATAAAACAACTTGAGTTATGGTTATGGTTAGGCAACTAAAATAACTTGGTTAAGGTTAGGAAAAGTTTGGTCATGGTTAAATTAAAAAAAATTAAAATGTGACTCACGGTTGTTTGTTCTTTGGAAACACTGGGAATCGAACCCCGGTCGCCGACATCAAAAGGCAAACGTATACGCCCATCCTCCATCCCCGACCACAACACCCTGACTTTCCACTGT
The DNA here is from genome assembly GCF_046629955.1 of Centroberyx affinis. Taxonomy (NCBI): domain Eukaryota; kingdom Metazoa; phylum Chordata; class Actinopteri; order Beryciformes; family Berycidae; genus Centroberyx; species Centroberyx affinis. Next base: position 18,130 of record NW_027283233.1, on the reverse strand, counting down.
GCTATTTCAATGTTGAGAGAGAAACTTGACCGTCACCTGATGTGGACGCAGACCAACGCAGCACATTGTCGTTATTTACACGACCGCTAGAGGTCGCTTAACTTTAAAACCTAACTATAGGTCGTAATAAGCTGCTTGTACAAACAACCTATGGGGTCGTTTTTTGGGGGAGGACAGTCTCAAAATCAACCATAAATTAACTGCAGCAGATATTGCTCGGGGTTCATTCTGTTCGTGTGAATACAACTGCTAATTTCGATTTTTTTTTTATTACCTTGAACTGCCGACACTGATGCTCGATAAAGAATCTTCTTCTTGTAATCGCTGCTAAGAGGCTGATGTGAACCTTTTTTTTTTTCCCAGTCGTCAGCTCGTATTTACAGTAAATCTGCTGCTGAAAACTACAAAAGGCCAAACCCAGTTAATCTATGGCTCTGGCCCAATCCTGTCACACTGTCTGCTCTGTATAATGAATGAGACAGAAGTCACGCGGTGAAGACTCCTCACCGGTCCAGCAGTCTAATGTATTATCAATGAATTGATATCTGTCTGGCTTTGGTCTGATGCATTGATACGAGGCGGGCTGACGCTGAAAACTGCATTGTCAAGACTCTGTCAGTAGAAGTCAGCCGGTCCAAACTGGCATCCATAATGCATGATGAATTAGGATGAAGGATCGCAGCATGAGGACAGCAGCTCACTAAAGCAGTCCAATAGTCCACTGTATTATCAATAAGTTGATAGCTGACTGGCCTGAACCGCAGCTATTGATACGATTGTGAGTTTCCTCCTTAGGGCTGGCATCCATTATGTGTAATGAATGGGGAATTGGGGGGAGGAGGAAGGAAGGGGGGGGGTAAGGTGACCAATTCAATACTGGTCTGTTTAATGAATGGGAGGAGAGTGGATCTGTGAGTACTGCACTGTAGCTGATTAATGTATTATCAATAAATCCAGACAGTGGAAGACTGATACTGGAAACAAGACAAAATGTTGGGAAGTTTCTCTGTCCCTCTCTTTCAGTCTCTCTCTCTCACACACACCGATACACACAGATACACACACACACACACACACACACACACACACACACACACACACACACACACACACACACTTTAAAAAAAAAAGAGAATACCATTGCTCAAAGCTTTCCTTTCCCTCAAATGTCACTGCACACAAGGCAGCACTGAAGTGAATAGCGTACTTGCATATGCACACATAGACAAAAACACATGCATTTATGCACGGACACACACACACACACACACACACACACACACACACACACACGTTTGTTGGTGTTACACACATACACACATTGCATCAGAGAGAGAGGGGGATGTTATGAATACCAAGCACATTATTACAATATTTTTACTGACAATATCTGTTTCCTCATATTGGAGCTGCAACGATTTGCTTTTTCAGAAAGTATTATAAGTGAAGGAGAGAAAGTAATGCATGAACGTTCGTTTCAGTCTGTTCTGCGCTTACAGCTGGAAGCATTAAGAGTACAGCAGATATCTGTTTATCTCTCTCTGTCAATCAGTGTGCAAATGAAGATCGCTTTGCTCAGCTTTCATGGTGGAAATCACTGGGGAAATAAAAGCAAAAAGAAAAAGATGGAATGGGAAAAATGTCTCATTCATGAATTAATTTTATCCATATCTCCGTGCGCCTGAGTAGTTCATATCTCTGCTTAATGTGGTTTGATGCAGACGAGCGACTCCAGTGAGGATCTGAAGCTGTTAAATGCACAAGAATCTGCACAGTTGCAGATACCATGAGAGTCACTCAGAGAGAAAAGCAGGACTTAAAATATGCATGGAAGGCGTTTGAAAGTGTATCACACACTGGAAAAAAAGTGTGCTAAAAGGGTGGGGAATGTTTACCAAAGTGAAATATTGCAATAACTGGGTTTCCATCCAAGTATTGTCAGCGAATTATGATATATCTCATTAGAAAAGCTGAATGGAAATGGCAAAATTCGCTGAAGTATCCCCAAATTACAGCAAAACGTTTTTACGCTCTCTTGAAGCAGAAAATAAAGATATTATGTAATAAACAGCGATGCAAATGCATTTGTCAAATAAATAATGGCATAAGCTTGGCACGATCAGCTGGACAATCGGTTTCATTTCATTGCATAACGGTTCAAAAGTGGCTTTGGCCGTTCTGAAAAGTTTTCTGTAAAATATCTGTCCACTAAAACCTCCAGAAATTTCAAACCTCTCTGTCTCTCCTCTTTATAAGGTCGTCATCCTGGCTGAATGGTCATTAGTCGGCACATTAGAATATTTCCAGGTGCTTTTATTTTTTTCTTGTTGAGATGAAAGCGGGAAATATGGCCAATATTAGTTGAAACTAAAGAACAATAACAACTTGTCCAATACTAATTGACTTTCCATTTTTCTCATGGATGTGTTCAGGAAGACAGTTTATTTCAACCCAGCTGATGGAAACGCATCTAACTCACATTTTACTTTTTGTGACAAACAGTTTGTGTTGAGAAAGGAATAGAATCCCGAACACAGTCTGAACTTGCATGATAATTTATTACGACTTTTCGGTCATCGGACCTTCATCGGGCAAACATGAAAACAACCACATGACGTCATAGGATAAATAGGGCGGAGTAAGAGGTTACAGACCAATGAGGAGAGGTTGTTCCCAAGGGGACACCTGTAGGCCATCCTCAATCCAGGTCACATACCGCAGTGGTTCTCACCGTGGGGTCCGGGGACCACCAGGGGTCCTTGAGGGGCTCCAGGGGGTCCCCAGCAAATTGATGAATTGTTAAACTTCACCAAGAAGTTAACACAGTTAGAGATTGTAGAAGACTGAATACTTTAATCGTAGTTGTCACTGTTATCTCTCTACCTACAATACAGACAGTCATGGAATTACGGACAAAATCATATCTGACAATAAAAATATTTGGGTGCGAGAGATAAAATCTCATCAAATGGGGGTTCATGGCCTTAATGTGGACTAAATTAGGGGTCCTTGATATGCAATAGGTTGAGAATCACTGACATACCGTACATACAGTTTGTGTAAAATGCTTGACAGTTGGACAGAAACGTGTCTGTTGTCCCATGCAGCATGTGGCCCTGCAGGCATCAGGACTGTTGGATGTGGGCCTGCATCATTTGACTTTTAGGAATAACAGATGAAAGGCTCAATTTAGAAACTTTGACTTGAAATATCTACATCTTCTCTATTACAAAGACAAGGTAGAATGGGAGCATGGGACCGGGGCAAGGAGGTGCTGAAGTGTATCGATATGATCTAATTTCTAATCTTTTTATTCTTTCATTCTGCTCTCTCTCTCTCTCTCACTCTCACTCTCACTCTCTCACTCTCACACACACACACACACACACTTGGCAACCCAGAACACTCTCTCCTTGCCACCTTTTGCCCCGTTCCCCACTCTGTCTCTTGGCCAGGCATAATGAAGCTCCCAGACTGATGTTTACATATTCTGATGACAGGAACAGAAAGAAGTGTCTCATATTCCCCGCCTCAGCACAATAAATTAATCTCAGCAAAACTAGTTAGCTCTCGGTGAGTCCTAGAGGGGAAGAAATTTATTCCCACATTTTTTTGTAAATTCACAGCTTTCAGAAATGCCAGGCAGTGCAAAGATGGTAGGCTAAAAAAAAAGCCAGACTGGGAAATTATCTGGCAGAAATAAGGCTGCTGTTTTTTGTTTGTTTTCAATATTTTTTTCATTTTTTTAGGCATGTAGCTGACTTACTTATGTAGAGCGACTTAGAATAAGCAGAGAGCATATAATGTAAAAAAAAAATATATATATATATAAGCAGCATTCATTCATAACTGTGGAAGATATTAAGTTTTAATCATTTATATGCATTAAATGTATCATTCTTTCTTTAGTGTTTGCAGAGAGGAAAAGTACTGAATCCTTTCATGTTTACAGATCTTTGTGCTCGGTTCCCGTCAGACAGTCAAGGACATGTGAAACTCACAGACTGTGCCCCAGTTACACTTTCCACCCTCCTCTATCCACTCCTTGCCTTTGTGTTGAAAATCATACTTATTTGCTCTGCTTCACTATTCAGAGAACCGATTTGCCATTGCTGTGCACCCCTCTCCCTGCTGCACACTAATAAATAACCTTTTGGAAAAAGAAGAAGAAGAAGAAGAAGCAGAAGACAGATATGCAGCTTGAATTCCGTTATTGAACAAGTTTTCTCTATCAATAACCATGGCATTCATGATGTTGGAAGGTCAGCAGCTAGCTAACTAGCTTACATAGATAGCTGTAGGCTATGGCTAGTTTGAACTGGGAAGGTCAGCTAACTAACTAACTAGATAATTTATGACTAGATTGCATTTTTTCAGTTAGTAGCAGAGCTCTAGGCTTCATAATATTAGCTTCTTCCTCTCTTACCTGTTGCCTTTTTCACTGGGTATTGACTGTGTGTTTCAGACATCTGGGACCTCCAAGTTGTCTGCTAACCTGCGGTGCATTCATGTGCTTCTTTGTCAGAAAATCAAACTCGGAAGACAACCAGTAAACAAACACAGATGCCCTGCAGCTCAACAATCTGATCAAACTTCATTCACACAAATGTTAGGTTAGTCTGGCTCACTTCAAACTTGCAATAAAGGTGCAGGGATATGTGTTTTCTTGCTGTTGACTCACAAAACTTTATTTTTTCGCCTTGTTGAGAAGGTTAAAGAGTTTCCAAATTAATTATCTGACTTTGGAGGGTGTTCATGTGAAATTTCCAAGTTTTTCCAAGCAGTGCCGGTGTGTGCCGATCAGGCGCCCAGGGTAAAACTATAAATGCCGCCCATCCACACGTTCTCACGTTTTATCAACTATTTCACGTAGGGTTGCCAACTCAATGTTATTTTGTGGGGGGGTATACAATTTATATAAATATGATTGTTATTGCCACACAATGACCCATAGCATCAATCAGTTCTTGCTCTCTCTCTCTCTCTCAAACACACACACACACACACACAACGTTACCATGCAAAACTAGAAAAATAGGATAATCTACTATGAAATTTTTTGTGAATGTGAATCTTTACTTCATTTTTGACATGTATTTTATTGCCAAATTGCCATGCTGTCACCATTACGCAATGTCAAATGCCAAAAACTACGTGTCCCTCTTACCATTAAGCAATGCCAAATGCGCAACGTGCCTGTCCCCTTAACCATCATCACACATTGCCAATTGCTAAATACGCAACCTAAAACAAAGGAAAACAACACAGTAAATATGTAAAAAGCACAGCCCGGCAAAAAGTCATGAAAATAACCTGCAAGGCATCTTACCTTCACCCGACACACACACACATCGCCCTTGATTGGTTAATACATTACGCTACATTCAAAGCAATTTAGTAAATCCTCCTCAGTTGTGTCTCATGTCACTTAAATCAACTCACGCAGTGTCATTTTTAGTATTACTTTGACTGTGATGATGATGAAGATGATCACTCACTGATGAACTTTTTTTTTTTCTGGGCACAATTTTGGCACCATCCTAGGCGGCCGCCTATGTCGCCTATAGGAAGCGCTGCCGCTGTTTCCAAGTAGAACATTTGTTTTTCTTATCCGATGAATGCATAATTAGCCAGAAAAACTGGTTCTTTGACTCCGCCCATTGAGGTTTAACTCCACCTAATGAGATTATTTCTGCCCTCAGAACAGCTCTACTTCCTAGAGAAACTCCAATGTGCCAATCACTATATGCACTAAGGATGTGTGGTGTGCAGTGGGTTGAATGAGCCTATTGAGTTCAATATGATCCATGATCGTAACTCATCAAAGACATTGGAGTCTCCGCACAGAGGGAAAAGAGAAGGAAACAATCTGACAACAGGTCAGTAGATGCATCCATCCCTGCAACTCACTTGAGATTGAGATTCACCTTCCTCAGACGGAGGCATCAGCCGCACCATCTGCCGAACCCATTAAGGCTGTATTTGTTTAGAGGCTGATGAAGGTATTAAGGAAGCAGTGGGAAGGAAATAAGTTAGAAAATGAGAGGAAGGCCGGCTGTGATCAGCATTGAGAGAGAGAGAAAGAGAGAGAGAGAGAGACAGAGAGAGAGAGAGAGAAGCTAATGGTGTTTGGATTGCAGGGAAAGAAATAAGTTTGAAATTGAGAGGGGGGCTGGATGGGCTCGCTGTAATCAGCATTCAGAGTGGCTGATGAACCGATAGAGAGAGAGAAAGAGTCAGACAGAGGGAGATAGAGATAGACAAACAACGGCAGAGAGAGGCACACAGAAGGAGAGAGAGACAGATGGAGAGAGAGAGAGAGAGAGAGACACTGATGAAGGTATTATGGTTGCGGGGTTGGAAATAAGTTTGAAAATGACAAAAGGGCTGGATGGTCTGGAGGCAATCAGCATTCAGAGCGGTTGCTGAAGCAGCGAGAGAGATAAAGAGGGACAGAGAAAGAGTGAGAGAGTTAAACCATCTTGATGCCAGCAGGATGCAGATAAACTCACTTTTGTTCATAATGGCAGTAGAAGAAGTCATTCACTGCAAACTCCAGGGTTAGTATTGTCACTGTACCACTCAGGCGCTCTCACTGGTAATAACCCTTATCCCGCCTGCGCTCATGCTCACATTAGAGAGCTAAAAGCAAGCAAAGCTCTCAGCGGTGTCAGGAACATGGAACTGCACGTCCATTTCATTGAAAAGCTTCAAGCCGCCACTGTAAAGGGCTCCAGGTTGTAATGTAATGTGTGGCATGGTAGGTATTTCAAGCCAGTTATATAAGGTAAATGGCAACGTCTGGTTATAACTGCCATCACAAAGTGAGGAGCCCCATGCTGTTCTTGTGATTGTCAGGATCCTCGCATGGTGGCAATCAGAGACGGCGTCCCCGCGTTCACACTGCATCACGGCAGCTTGATTGATGGGTCGCGCTATTCTGACCCGTTGTGGGCGGAGCAAGAAGCTCTGGTTGCATCTATGTAGAGGTCTTGTGCAACTACATACTGTAGTTCTGAACAGTTAAATCACACACTGCTTCGGTATGCACTGGGAAAGTTAAAGGAATAGTTCACCCAAAAATGAAAATTCTGTCATCTACTCACCCTCATGCCAAATGAAACACAGGTGAAATCTGTTAGTCCATATAACACACAGGGAGGCTGCAGCACAACTTGGTAGCAGCCTTCTCCAAAACAACTGAAGTCAATTGGGACCTGTTCTTTAGAGTTCCAAAACAAAAACAGCCAAACAGTCACACTGTGAATAGAAAGACCTATACACCATTATTTGTTGCAAATCAGTCAGCTGTAGTTAAGATTTGCACTAAATGATGGTGTAAATATACTGTAGGTCTTTTTGGAACTCTGAAGAACTGGTCCCCACTGACTTCAGTTGTTTTGGAGAAGGCTGCTGTGGAGTTGTGCTGGCAACCTCCCTGTGTGTTATATGTGACCTGCTCTATCATTTCCAGTCACATTGACCCCTCAAACCATTTTGAGTTGAATACACTGTTGGAAAGAGGAGAATTTAAGCGTTCTGGTGATATCAAAATTATCTTTGTACTCCAAAGATTGAGTGAGATGCACCCCTTGGTGTCTTGACTGTTTCCAAACTATGTTTTTGAGAAAAAGGGCCTCAAAGTTTAAAGTCAATTAATTAAGTGTTAAAAAGTAGTCTGATATTATATCAGTCCATTGCACGATATTTAATAATATCAATTAAATTCAATCTCTCTCTCTCTCTCTCTCTCTCTCTCTCTCTCTCTCTCTCTTCTCTCTCTCTCTCTCTCTCTCTCTCTCTCTCTCAAAAATCGAATCTTTTCTCATAAAATCACGTTTATCCACAAATGCGCCATTGCGGCTTCCGACTGAAAATGACAGAACGCGTCACATATGGACAAACTTCACCTGTGTTTCAACTGGCATGAGGGTGAGTAGATGATGACAGAATTTTCATTTTTGGGTGAACTATTCCTTTAACATACTACTTTGTACTCAGGAAGCTGATGTCCTCATCCTCAGACAAACTGTCCCACTTCACGTCGACACAGCAGACGCAGCAGCAGCAAAAACAGCCAGGTAAGTTAGCTAGCTAAAGCTAAACTTAAGGTCACTGCAGCCTGGCTTGTAAATATCCGATACGGAAAGTAGCCTAAGGGTGTTGTGGTCGGGTGGTGGATGGGCGGATGAGTTTGTCTTCGATGCTGATGACCGGAGTTCAATTTCCAGCTTGTACGATGGAAATTTCTAAAACAGAAAGCGTGCCCAGTTGACTTTCCCTGAGGCTAAAAAACATCTAGGCAGAAAGCTAATAATTTGTTGCTTTATTGAGATGGTTGACATGAGTTTGAGAAGTGTCTTCCAGCTGAAGTGTTGTTTCTCACCTTGCTCCCAAGCTGAGAAAGATATATAGATACATAGAGATCGGTACGGAGAGCCTTCCTCAGTCACATGCCCCGCCCAGATTTTTCCAGACAGTCCGGGATTCGAACTGAAAACCTTTTAGTTGGAAGTCTTCTGTCCTCATCATTGTAGTCGAGTGATGGAGTCATTTTACAGAGTATGCAGGAGCCTCTTGCCTTACTAATTCCTACTATTCACTGTTGTTTGTGTTTCGTCAGCCTGTCAAAACAAAGCGTTCCCTGCACTGTATACATTTTCTCCAGATACATTTTTTCCAAAACTTAGAAAAAATGTCACAGAGAGAGAGAGAACAAGAACAAAGAAAAAAAAAAGGAATAAAATCATATAGTTAACACTTCAGCAGTTTCTTGCCCTGTCCTCCCACAGCACCAGTCTGTCTTTGCAATGGAAGAGAGAGAGAGAGGGAGAGGGAGGGAAAGAGAAGAATATAGGGAATATAGAGAGTGTTATGGGACCAGAGGAGACAATTAGATTTACAGTGGGCCTTGGTCCAAAAACGCATCTCAATGGCCTGGGAATGTAATGTCTCTCTCTCTCTCTCTCTCTCTCTCTCTCTCTCTCTCTCTCTCTCTCTCTCTCTCTCTCTCTCTCTCTCTCTCTCTCTCTCTCTCTCTCTCTCTCTCTCTCTCTCTCTCTCTCTCTTCTCTCTCTCTCTCTCTCTCTCTTTCTGCCAGTTACACCTCATGAGTCTTCGGGGGACGCTGATTGTGCGTAATTAATTGATATAAAAAGAGAGCAGAGTCCTATTTTCAGCAGAGTAGGATCCCTGCTGGGACAATGTTTGATTTGGCTTGCACACACCACAAAGTGGAAAGTGGTGTTTTGATTGTAAAATAAGAAAAATACAGTCAAAGGACCTATATTATTTCTCAGAAATAACTGCCTCGCGGTTGTATGCCTCCCCCAATAAACTTTGTTTTATCTTTGCAAGGACAGTCTTTATTATTGAACATAGTATAAAATTAATGTGATTATTAGGTCAATGAAAAGGATTTTGGTGTCTGCAAAAGTAAGTGACAGCACTTCCACCGTTTTTGTAGAATGACCCAAGATCGTTTTCTCAGCTACAGTGGTAAGCAAAACATTATGATGTCACAGACATTCCTAGACATTTGTGTGAAATTTTGTCATAATTAGCATATGAATTCTTGAGTTATGACCAAAAATGTCTTTTGTGAGGTCACAGTGACCTTGACCTTTATCTTTGACCACCAATTTCTAATCAGTTCATCCTTGAGTCCAAGTGGGCGTTTTTGCCAGATGTAATGAAATTCCCTCCAGGCGTTCCTGAGATATCGCGTTCATGAGAATGGGACAGACGTGAGGTCACAGTGACCTTGACCTTTGACCTTTGACCACCAAGATCTAATCAGTTCATCCTTGAGTCCAAGTGGACGTTTGTTCCTGCGATATCGCGTTCACGAGAATGGGACGGACAGACAACCCGAAAACATGACCGAAAAAAACAAAATGTGACCGCATATTTTGTGTGTTAAAGTGTTTTGGGGTGATTTTCTTTCCTTTAAACTATTAGGACAGCTTTCCCAAAATTGAGTTACGTACATCACATTGAGTTTGCACAGTCCATGTCTCAATTTTCTATCTCTTAAAGCGTAAAATTCCCTTCCCCTTCATCTTCGTCTCCCCCTCATTACTGAAGTGGATTTGTTAGGCAGAATCAATAAACAAGCAAAGCTTTCACCTTGTCTGTTTGCTTCATGGTAAGAGCAGATGGCCCTAATAGTTTGTTCACTTTGGGTATATCAACAGGGAAATCCAGTAACATTCAAAATATCTGTAGTGCCATAAACCTAAATGAGCAATTACTCAGAAACCTTCCTCAGCTGGTAATGGGGAAAAGGGGGGAGTGCAGGTATGAGTGGATTTCAAATATTGGATTTCTCTAGAAGGCTCATAATTCACATTTAAGGGTTTCCACACTCAAAAGGTTGCCAAAAATCACACACAATGCAAGAATTATGTAATTATTGTAGGTGCATAGAGAAATTAGAGCAATAGTACCAAGATTCCAGTGTTGAAGCCATCGAGACAGAGACACTTTTGGCAGCAGAATGGAGCTTTAGTTGTGTGAACATTTCTCAGTGGCAGAAATACTCTAATTATTTGAATTAAACTGAAAGCCAAAGAACCATAGTTTTTCATAGTGCAAGTTAACTAACTGGCAAACCTAGATGGCAAAGCTGTAATTGAAAGTGTACATGAATAAAAATACAAATGACTGACTCCTTTTTTTCAGTCATTCATGACCATGGCATTCATGATGTTGGAAGGTCAGCAGCTAGCTAACTAGCTTACCTAGATAGCTAGAGGCTAGTTTGGCTAGTTTGAACTTGGACGGACATCTAAGTTATGCTGATGACAACATCATGCGAATGGCAAACATCAAGAACACCCACGGCAACCTGCAGAGAAATATCCATGATTCTAGTCTCAGAGAGTGAATCTTGCATGCCCCGCTCTTCAAAACAAAAATAAAACATTAATAAACTCTCTTCGCGCACGCACACACACACACACACACACACACACACACACACACACACACACACACACACACACACACACACACACACACACAGAGCAACAAGTAATAGAATAGATGCTCCAATATAAAGTTTTGATAAACAGCCTAGATTATATAAATAAACTTGACTTGGAGACTTCTGAGACTTGGAGACTCAAACCTAACCCAAGTGCGCCAGTGGCTCCCTTAAAAAGAAAGGAATTGTCCTTTAAGTAGCTTGTTAGATGAAGTTGACACAAATGTTTGGCACTGCGTCATGGCAGCTGCTTGCTTTTCATTTAATTGCTCACTGGTATATCAAGTTGAGCATTATATTACACCCCATGAGACTTTGGGAAAAGGGCCATGTTACAAAAGCAGAGTCACTTCAGCCATGAATAATCACTGATTGCTCAGAGCTTGTGAGTTGCCAAGAGAAATTGTTTCAGGATTAATGTTTTGGTAAAGTGTGTTTAAGTGGCATCAATCAGGAAGATGATTAAAGTAATAAAAAAAAAACCCTGTAGAATGCTTTGTGTGGGATGCCAAGTTCAAGATCAACATCCTGGGAATTCGAGGTAAGGCGGACTAGGCCGGCGGCTCGGTCAGATGCTGGAAGCTCCGTGTTGTTGTGTGTGGTGGTAACGGGTCATTAAATTACCTCGGAGCTGCTTGAGCGTGCCTGTGTTTATTCACTCACATCTACAGAACCTGTAACAAGAAGCGACAGGGGCAAGAAATCAGAAAGCTCTGGGCGGCGAACGCTCCCACAGAACTGATTTAGAGGAGGCGATCACGGCTGGAATGAGAAGAATATCTCCTTCCACCTGCTGCCGAGGAAGGAAGGAGGAGGGAGGAGAGAGAGGAGACAACGAGAGAGAGAGAGGGGAATGTTGGAGAAAAGATGGTTTTATTCTGTCATGACTATCTGCATTACACATATATGACTTATTAGATAAGCTCATCAAAACACACAGAGATTCTGGAAGAATGCCTGAATGCCAGTAGTGATAACAAGTGTTACTTTGTACTCTGATTACTGTCTTGTTTATTTCAAGTTTGTTTATTTCTGTGGCCCTTTATCACATGCATGTCTCAAAGGACTTTAAAGAGAGCCTAACTCGATCTAACTGATCAGCAATCAGCCATAGCACAGAATGATGCAGGACAAACGAAAAGAAAGACACATAAAAGCAGATTTTAGCAAGACATAACAGCCTATCGATCCTAGATAGACTAACCTACCCAGCACCACCAGGCTTAGACCCTCAGTGAATACTAGGATACACTTCCAAGAAAACCTTATTAGAAAAAAAAAAAAAAACTGGAAGAAAACTGCCGAGTCAAAGAGGGATCCCCCCCACCGGGACGACTGAGTGTGCAACAGCTGCCGGGACGAAAAACCACAACAACATGGACCATGACAGTGACATGAGGGAAAACAGCAGAGGTCTTGTAATGTGGACCACACAGACCAGAACTGGCAGTCCCCAAATTGAAGTGATGCCAGCCTGCTGAGTGGAGGAAAATCAGAGGGTGTGTCAGTTCAAATTCTGATTGGATGGATTCAAATGATTGTTTTACGAAGGGCTGCCTGTGTGTGTGTGTGTGTGGTCTGCTGTTGTAAATCCAAGCTTCAGCAGCCAGGCAGGTCATGTAAGGCAACAGGAAGCCATAATGACCCCCCCCCGCCCCCGCCCCCGCCCCTCCCCCTGGGTTTCATCAATCAAAAAGAAACATTGCCCGCACATTGATTCATACATAAAAAAAACAAAACAAAACAGCGAGCATCAATATTCGTCTGGAATCGCCTGAACAGCGCCGACCCTTTGCAGCTTAAAATGCGATACATTAAAATGTCAGCGGGGAGCCGAGGTGCGCCGGAGTCCGCCGGCCCGGCTCTTCAATCACAAAGCTCCGCCGCTGACAAGGAAAACACCAAACGACTTTGTGATTCATTTCAGATCCGTTTTTTGATCTAATGCTTTGGTAATTCTACATTCTTTGGTGTGTGGTCGCCCACGTCTGGTTGAATTTCTTTGGTACGCAGCCGTTTCCAAGGGAGGGAAATATTTGTATGGATTATTATTATTACTAACTCATGTGTTAACTGCCCTCTTGACTCAAATCAGTGCACACCGCAGAGTGCAACAAGCCATAAGTGATACTGACGATGGCTTGAATGCTGAAATGTTTCTTTTCTCATCCTCCTTGTCGTTAGAATAATTATTTCTGCATAGTGTGAAACTTACAGCATCATTTTGAGGTCATAAACCTTTTCTCTCTAATTGTGTATTTTCAAAAGAACAGATAGAAGCACTAGGACATATGGACATTGTGTTGTATCACAGTATTTTATATACCTGTGCTTGAAGCTGGTACACTGACACTTGAGGGTTAGCTGTCCTTGCTCAGGGACTCTTTGGCAGCGTTGAACCGGCAACTCTTCAACTACTCCACAGCATCCTCAGCTAATCTATCACCCATATTAACACTGCACATTAAACACTAGGCACCACAGTATATAGGAGAAGTATAGTGTAATGAAAGGCAACATAGAAAGATAAGATAAGATAGCACTTTATTGATCCCCTTGGGGAAATTCAGGTGCCACAGCATCAAATTGACAGACAATACCAAAGAAGTAAAGTATGTCAAGTGCAGGTAATAAAGAATTAAAGGAAATAGCAACTAACATAGAATAAAGGTAGTGAACATAATATACAACAATATAGAGAGAGAGTGCAAATAATGCAAATAATAAATGCAATTTAGTTAGTTCCATGGATATATTCCCGAGGTACATAAAATGTGAAAAATGTGAATCAAAATTTTTAGTGTGGATAAAAAAATTGCATAGTCTCATGTTTTGCGGCTGTGGCAGTAGAAGCCTGTCTGTGTCTGTACAGTTGTCAGTTTGAATCCCTGTATATCTTGGCAGGGAACGAGAAGCCAGAAGAGCTCTCCCCTCCCCTCAACAACTACAGTTAACGTGCCCTTGAGCAAGGCAGTAAACTCACCACACACACACACACACACGGCTCACCATGAGGTCTGGGTCGTTGAACGTTACATGTGTTACTTTGTGAGCTTGGAGTTATCAGGTTCTATCTGATTAATCCACATGTTCATGCTCTTTGAATGTCACTAGACGCTCCTGTGGTGGTTAAATGAAGCTTAGTGTAGGTTCAATCAGGAAGACCTACTTCAATCACAAATCCATTCCCTCTACTCTTCCATTCACTACTTCCTGCCTTATTATCCAATCAGTTTAAACCCCAAGAAGGCAGCGGCGCTTCGGTTTGCATCATCCACTCAGCTTAACTTTTCACACTTTCTCTCACACCCACTTGGGAACCAATCTCAAATAGATACACGTGTGCTGCTGTCATTCCTGTTGCCAATGCTGATCTGTACCCCCCCCACCCCCACACCCCCCCCCGCCCCCACCCCCTCCTAACCATCACCAAGGCTCCATTTGGATATCCATGCAGGGATGTATATAAAGCCCCAGGGACGTTTCATTACTTTTGGCCCATTTACAGCGTCCTTCTCCACTAAAATCGGCAATAGCTTCAGATGGAGTCGACACCAAAGTTTGGATCAAAGTTCTGATTCATGAAGGCTTTTTGAATTCGTAAACCTCGTCTTTCTTGATTGAAATATTTAAAAAGATAGAAAGTACATAAGTTTTGCCAGCTGGGACGTCGAATCTTTGATGCTTAATTTCTCAGAACTGCACTCCATCCAGACAGAACTTTATAATTCAAAGCTCACGACATATGCTAGCAGAGAGAAAGCCTATAGTTTCCTCTGGGGGGTGAATCCCCTCCCCAAACTCCCGAGTCCTGTGCCTGCCACTGGGATGGAGCGCTGTGCTGCAGAGGGAGCCAGAAAAGCAGAGCAATTATATAGAAAGCACAGATTAGAATCATAAAGTGGAACCATAAACAATTTCGCTATATAATTCTACCTTTCCACTCAGCATACCAGCCATCTCTAATATTATTTCACTCAGTCTTGCCATGTGCAGCAGTAATTTCTTGCGGCAATTTCTGAATTGCTGCTTTTTGACCTTTCATGGCATTAGGAAAGGGCACTTTCACACATAAATAGTGTTTGGGGTGCGCCTCCGACTGCTATATCATTAACAGAGGGAAAGTAAAGGCAACTGGGGAATTCAAAATGCTGCTGCTATAGGCCATATCAGTGATTTATACTTTTAGCTTTCTCTCGGCCTTGAATATGCTTACCACCAACAGTAATGCCACAGGGATTTGAATCATAGTGTCACTGACACTCATTAAAACTTACTGTATATACAGTGCTGGAAGAAATACACAAATCCCATACTTAAAGTAAACGTCCTGGTGACTAGTTGCATACCGTATACTTGTCCTTTCTCTCCCATCCTTCCTATCTTTTTCCTTTGTATGCTGCTGGATTAAGCAGAATCCACCCTAAACTTGATGCAAATTAGACATCCAATGCAAGATCCACAGCCTAACCATGGACAAGAGTGGCAAATTAGCTTTGGCTCGAAACCCAGTGTGTAGTGCATCTGTTTCATGTTTTTTAACCTGTAACAAAGATTTTCTGCATAAATAAACCAATCAACAAATACATAAATAAATAAATAAATAACTATTGTGATACAAGACAGTACAAACTCTCTCCCAAAGCTAGAAAAACTGGAGAATAAAGACTGATCTGTGACAAAGGACTGAAACTGGTGCTGCATCATCCACAGTGAATAGGACTGACTTTGTCGGCTCATTGATTGTCAGTATGAGCCCTATTCTGTGTCCATACAATCATGATGGAGAAATGTCTCCCTTTCACTTAAGTTGCTCCAGCATTTGTTTTTAGGACAGACAGATGGATGGACAAGGGCTTTGTCCCCCAATTTCCAGAGTTGTAAGTCTCGAGACCGGTCTTGTTCTCAAGACCGATCTTCAGACCAGCGGGGCCTGATCTCGGTCTTGGACCTATTTTGTCTTGGTCTTGTCTTGGTCTTGACCTCAAGTCTTGAGGTTGAGACCAATTTTTATTCTTTAATGATGAATAAAAACTTTAAATCATGAATAAAATGGTGAATAACATTATTATTATCATTAAAAAACACACGGCTGTGTGCCGATTTTGAATGGTGTTTAGAGCTAGATAGGATGGCCTAGTTTTACATTTACAATGAAATTGTGAGCGGTCTCGATCTTGATCTTGGTCTTGACCATAAATAGTCTTGGTCTTGTCTTGGTCTTGGTTGGTATGGGTCTTGGTCTTGTCTTGGTCTTGACTGAGACGGTCTTGACTACAACACTGCCGATTTCGTTGGGGACAAGTATTATGAATTTTGGACGGACACCAATGCTCAGATTTTGGTGAAACTTTAGTTGAATGATGTGTCATTGCTCCATTTCGGCAAAATTACACTGGCCCAGCGGGGGTGTATTGGTTTACAACTGCCTTGTTTTAGGCTGCTGTTGACCTGCTTCTTCCATGTAACCTCTGAAATACACAATGCATAAACCCTTGTTTATTTTCCAGACCAGTCAAGCATCACATCCAATCTCCACCAACACTTGTATTTGACAGGCAGGCATAAAGCGTAACAATGAGTCTGGGTTAAATAAAGATTAGCCACATTGTTCAGCTGAGTGGACTTGAACCCAGGATGTGTTGGAGTCGTTTCCCCAACTAATCCTGCTCTTTCTATTTCTGTTCAGGGCGGATAGAGAGAGGGGGAGAGAGAGAGAGAGAGAGAGAGAGCAGCTCATTCCTCTCTCATTCTCTCCATCTGTACCAGCCTGAGTTGTGACAATTCAATCTGTTCAGTGTCTTCCTGCATGAATTATGGATGAACCCCACAACCTCTGAATGTGGAGGGGATTTACGTTGATGGAGCAGCCCTTTGCTTTCTAACCCTCCTGTTCATGTCACAGGCTCAGTGTGGATTTGAAAGAGGCCGAGAAAATCAAGGTAATTTGCAGAACATCAAAGCAAAGGAAACGCTTGTATGATTATCCTCTTGTGGCAGGCCGCTGATCGACTCCTGTGAACCCATTAGCTGTAGCATTGTGCCAGGGCCGGCCGGGCAGCCGGGCCCCTCTGATAAACAATTACTGAGCGCCATGCTGCTGCAATCAACTGTGTTATAAAACCTGATTCCCTACAGGTCAAGTAAACAAAACCAAGTTATGTCCTATTTATTTCTAAAGTGTTTTTTTTATCACAGCAGGGTTGTTTCAAAGGGCTTTACAGAAGAACAAAGGAACTGCAGACACAAATTATATACTGTATACTGTATGTATGAGTATGATTGTAAAAACTCCACCTGTTAACACCAAAGTGCTGTTGGAGTTAAGAGAATCATGAACAAAATATTTCATTTTTGTATCGACTTAGAAAATCACTGAGCTACTTTTTGCAAAAACATTACGTGCGATTCCGGCCACGCAATCTGATTGGTCAAGTCAGCGTTCTAGCTGTGCTTCAATCTGATTGGTCAGAATCACTGTGAATATTACTATCGATAAAAATTCCGCAAACACAGCCATGATAACAGCGTAACGTTTAGCCTGTGGTTAGGTGTAGTTACTTTTCTGCCAGGTAGTCTTACATTGATGATTGGACTTCCAATATGTCTGCATTTTTGGTAACACTTTACAATAAGGGTCACTAAGTTAAGGGTTAATTAATGCTTAATAAGCATTAACTAAGCCTTAATTAACAGTTAACTGCTGTGTCTGGTAATCATTTACTAATGGTGTTCATGTTAACTAAGGTATTAATTTATACATTATTTAATAGTCATCTTTATAAACTATTAAATAATATATAAATTAATACCTTAGTTAACATGAACATTAGTAAAATACACATTAGTTAACTGTTAAGTAAGGGTTAGTTAATAAGCTTAATAAGCATTAACTAACCTTTATTAAGCATTAACTAACCCTTAACTTAGTGACCCTTATTGTAAAGTGTTACCGAATTTTTAAGTAAACTTTGAGTTACTGGGTGGGAAACCATTGATGAATGGATGCAAGCACTGGATGAGACTGAGACAAGAGTAGCTAGCTAGTAGCTTGCTAACTAGTAAGCTAGCTATCTAACTTCTCTGCTAAATTCAAGCAGTCGTTGTTGTTCCTGAGATTGCTGCTGTTGACTGTTACGTCTA
>NW_027283232.1:0-60859 GCF_046629955.1 Centroberyx affinis | reverse complement strand
CCCACACACACACACACACACACACACACACACACACACACACACACACACACATACACACACACAATCTCCCTGTTACATCTCACAGCCTTGATAAATACTCTATCTTCTGCATTAGGCCTGAATGGTTCATCTGGAAGCAACAGGATTGAATACATTTGTTATGTTGTTTTTAAGAGTTCTTGTAAGACATTGTTTTCCTGATTAATTCTTTTGTTGAACATAAGAAAGTAGAGATAAGTAGCCAACTGGTGTAAAATAACATGACACAGTGGGTTGGTTTTCCTCCCCAGTTTTCTGAGTCACCAGCAGCCACTGGTACACAGACCCCAGAATAAAAGTTCCCCCACTGAAGACCTGAAGACAAAGACCAGTTAAAACATTAAAAATGCGTAGAAGACGGTGGCATTAATGAAAAAGCACGTACAACAGTTTCATTAAAAACACAGAGAGGACACTCACTCCCCATGGCAATTTTTGGAAAAATTACTTTTCAAATCTATATCAAAATCCAGAATACTAAGATTTAAACACACATCAGACTTCCACAACTGACAAACTGAAATCAGTAGAAAATGCAATAAAACACCAAAATGCTTTGGACAGTCCAATCACACTGGAGGAGTTAAAAGTCAAACTTCCAGATATGAAAAATGGAAAAGCGTGTGGTATTGAGGGGATCAAGACAGAAATGTTAACAGCAGCAGTAAACTCTACATGGCCGTACTAAAATGATTTAATCTGGTCTTAGAAAGCAGCATATACCCCGAAATGTGGAACAAGGGACCGATTACTCCTAGATTTAAAAATGGAGACAATCTGAACCCCTGTAATAACTATAGAGGAGTGTGTGTGAACTCTCATCTGGGAAAGCTATTCTGTAGCATTATGAATTCAAGAATATTGTCCTTCCTCATTGAAAACAACATACTAAGTAAATCATGTGCAACAGTTTAATTCAAAACACAGAGAGGACACTCACTCTCCATCCCTGGGTTAACCTGTGCAAGGGTGGAAGTAACTGATTACATTTACTCAAGTTGCTGTACTTGAGTAGCTTTTTGTGTACTTGTACTTTTGAGTATTTTTAAAGTCAGTAATTTTACTTTGGTACATTTTTACTGAAGTATTGTAATTAGCTGCATTTTAAATCCCATCCATCACAGAACAGATTGTGTGTCTCTCCATCAGCAGCAGAAACTGGATCAACGTAAACTGACAAACTGTGGATCCATTCACAGTGAGAAGAGGAATCTGACTTTACTTTGTTTCTGCACTTTATTTTGTCGTTTCTAATGTTTCCAGTGAAAAGAATCTAGTCTGAACTCTGTCCTCTCTCCTTTTAGAATCACATGGAAAAGATCACAGCTGACAACGTTCTCTGTTCTAAAGAGGAACTCAGGAACTTTTACTCTGAGGACATTTTAAATCAGACACTTTTTACTTTTACTCAAGTCGATTTTTACACCGGTATTTTTACTTCTACTGAACTAGAATATCAGCAAAGTAACAGTACTTCTACTGGAGCAGGACATTTTTACACCACTGAAGAGAGAGAAAGAGAGAGAGAGAGAGAGAGAGAGAGAGAGACAGACAGACAGAGAGACCGACAGACAGAGACACAGAGAAAGACACACAAACACAGAGAGAGAGAGAGAGAGAATGATAGGGAAAGAGAGAGAGAGAGAGACACACACACAGAGAGGGAGACACACACACACACACAGAGAGAGAGAGAGAGAGAGAGAGAGAGAGAACCATTCTAAATCGTTTTACTGTTCAATTTTCCACAAGTCATTTAGAAGGTTTTGGAACTTTATTTTAAAATGTTGCATTTAAAAAAGTGGGGGGGAATAAAGGAAGAGAGAGATTGATCCTAAATGTAACTATTCCTTATGTATTTTATCATGATCTTCACTTCATATTGTAAACGAGAGCTAAACACACACTGCCTCTTTCAAACCGCTCCTCTTCCTGGAATAAAGCAAAGCCTGATAACCCCTCCCTCTTCTCCCTGGTCTCATACAGCCAGTTCCATTCTGTCCAGATATTTCCTGTTCCCTCCCCTTTCACAGATCTGCCGGTTTAAAGATGGGTGTAAACAACATGTTGTGAAGTGCAAGAGCTGACAAGCCCATTCACTGCAGATCAGCAGATGAACACGAAGACAAGGAACAGTGTTTTGGTTTGGATCGGAGCACAACTTGTTTTTTCCGTTGAGAGAAAGTGAAACTATCAGACGCACTGTTACTGAGAAGTGAAATGGCGCAGCAAGGAATTCAGCTGGACGGGGCAAAACTCTGCTGTTCGATCTGTCTGGATCTACTGAAGGATCCGGTGACTATTCCCTGTGGGCACAGCTACTGCATGAGCTGTATTAAAAGCTGCTGGGATGAAGAGGATCAGAAGAAAATCCACAGTTGCCCCCAGTGCAGACAGACCTTCACACCAAGGCCTGTCCTAGTGAAAAGTACCGTGTTCGCAGAGTTGGTGGAGGAACTGAAGAAGACAGGACTCCAAGCTGCTCTTCCTGATCGCTGCTATGCCGGACCTGGAGATGTGGCCTGTGATTTCTGCACTGGGAGAAAGCTGAAAGCCCTCAAGTCCTGTCTGGTGTGTCTGGTTTCTTACTGTGAGCAGCACCTCCAGCCTCACTATGATGTAGCTCCATTAAAGAAACACAAGCTGGTCAAAGCCACCATGAAGCTTCAGGAGAACATCTGCTCTCGTCATGACGAGGTGATGAAGCTTTTCTGCCGTACTGATCAGCAGTGTATCTGTTGTTTCTGCTCAGTGGATGATCATAAAGGCCACGACACAGTCTCAGCTGCAGCAGAAAGGACTGAGAGGCAGAAAGAGCTCGGGGTGAGTCGGCAAAAAATCCAGCTGAGAATCCAGGACAGAGAGAAAGACGTGAAGGTGCTTCAACAGGAGGTGAAGGCTATCAATCTCTCTGCTGATAAAGCAGTGGAGGACAGTGAGAAGATCTTCACTGAGCTGGTCCGTCTCATTGAGAAAAGAAGCTCTGATGTGAAGGAGCAGATCAGATCCCAGCAGAAAGCGGAAGCGAGTCGGGCCGAAGAACTTCAGGAGAAGCTGAAGCAGGAGATTGCTGAGCTGAGGAGGAAAGACGCTGAGCTGGAGCAGCTCTCACACACAGAGGATCACACACATTTTCTACACAATTACCCCTCGCTGTCACGTCTCAGTGAATCTACAGACTCACCCAGCACCAATATCCATCCTCTGCGCTACTTTGAGGATGTGACTGCAGCTGTGTCAGAGGCCAGAGATAAACTACAGGGCATTCTTACAGAGGAATGGACTAAGATCTCATTGACAGTGACTGAAATGGATGTTTTACTGTCACAACCAAGAGAGCCCAAGACCAGAGCTGAATTCTTACAATATTCATGTCAAATCACACTGGATCCAAACACAGCAAACACACGTCTGTCATTATCTGAGGGGAACAGAAAAGCAACATGTATGAGAAAACAACAGTTATATTCTCGTCACCCAGACAGATTCACTGAAAGGCGTCAGGTCCTGAGTAGAGAGGGTCTGACTGGACGTTGTTACTGGGAGGTGGAGTGGAGCGGGTGGGGAGTTTCAGTAGCAGTCGCATATAAGGATATTAAGAGAACAGTGGGTGAATGTGGATTTGGAAACAATGACAAGTCTTGGGCATTAGATTATTACAGCAATAGTTATCAATTCAGACATAACAATATCAAAACTCCCATCCCAGTCCCTCGGCCCTCCAGAGTAGGAGTGTACCTGGATCACAGAGCAGGTATTCTGTCCTTCTACAGCGTCTCTGAAACCATGACTCTCCTCCACAGAGTCCAGACCACATTCACTCAGCCTCTCTATCCTGGATTTGGGCTTCTTTGTACTGGAGCCACTGCTGAGTTGTGTAAGCTCAAGTAGACAGGAGTTATTAAAGCAGCAATGTGTGAAAATCAGATTTTTACATTGTATATTTGTTTCTTCTCCATGTTTGTCCCTCAGCCTCACTGTGGTGTTTCTGCACTGCACTTCTCACAGATCACCTGTCAATCAAACAGTGTGGGCGGAGCTTGGATTTTCTGTTGATGCAGTTTAAGTTTCTCTTTTCTTTGTCTGTTCAGCCATGGTGGCTATCGCTGCTCATGCTTACTACCCAGGTCTTCTTCTTCTTCTGTTTATTCCAAACAAACCGGAAACGTAAAACGCATCACTTCCTGTGCGGCAGACGAAAAACAATGTAAAAGATTTAATGAACTGGATATAGGTTGAATCATATTGTGTTATATCAGTCAGTAATAGAGAGTATCCAAACAGACATTTATTCATATGAAAATGTAAACTGTTGTGTGGTCTATATAGTTCTTATCTTTGTTGCATATTTGTATTGTTGCTGTAATATTTTCTGCTGTTTCTGTTCCACTGCATGGGCCTTAATGGAGCCAGCACTAGAAGTCTTCCCTGTATTATAGCTGAATAGTTGTTAATATGTTGATTTTGTTCCCAACACTTTGTAACTTTGTTAAGAAAAGTGAACTACAAATGTAATCATTATTATTATAATCAATAGGGAGAGGATTCATTGTTTTCCTCCACAGTGCTGACATACTGGTTTAACAGATTGATTGTGTGGATGAAGTGAATATGTAGATGGAAAGATTGAACCAGAGTCTTTTACCAGGTTTTAGTGATTTGATGTGTGAACAAAGTGAATGTTTGCAAAGATCAATAAAGTTTTTTTTTCCCAAGAATTAATAAAGTATTTCTTCTGTATTCATTCCAGGAAGTCTATCAAAGCTGCTAGAGAAAATGTGAAACTAATATGACAGTATAACTGAGCTGATTTCCCCCCTAAAACATAACAAAGTGCAGTCTTCATGTTTAGAGCAGATGTGGAATCAAAAGTCAAATGAAGCAGCAGTGTTACCAAAGAAGAAACACTAGTGAAGATGGAAAGAATGAAGGACAATCCTGTTGTTAATGTAACTGGTTAAATGTATGAATGAAGTGAATGTTTAGATGGAGAGACTGAAGGACAGTGTGGATGGATAACATTTGCCAATCAATCTCTATCCTTGCAACTTTCTTCACTGAAACAGTTTTGTCATGGAGGACTAAGCTTGCAACCTCCAAGTGTTTAATCATCTGTTGCTTTTTAGAAGCTAGATTGGCTTTGTGCACTTGCTCAATAAACAGAGTTTCTTCCACAGGCCTGAAAAGCCTGGAAAAGTAGGAAGAATTCATTTGATCATTTCCAGGTCGAGTTTGGGATTCGCATAAAATGTCTGAAAAAGTTTTGTTCAGTCCTGACACACATATGACCACAGACTTTATGTAGTCGTGGACCAGCTGTCATTTCAGATATTGTGATGAAGAATAAACTTGAAAATGATATGAGCTAGTTAAGCCACTATCAGAATATTTCACACTGGACAAGGAAAATAAAAACTTCTACATTGGACTTATATGGGTTCAAATGAGAAAAAAAAGCACTAGCACATGCTATCCAAGCTATTGGACCATAACACACACACACACACACACACACACACACAAACTCCCTGTTACATCTCACAGCCTTGATAAATACTCTATCTTCTGCATTAGGCCTGAATGGTTCAGCTGGAAGCAACAGGATTGAATACATTTGTTATGTTGTTTTTAAGAGTTCTTGTAAGTCATTGTTTTCCTGCTTAATTTTTTTTGTCAAACATAAAAAGGTAGAGATAAGTAGCCAACTAGTGTAAAATAACATGACACAGTGGGTTGGTTTTCCTCTCCAGTTTTCTGAGTCACTAGCAGCCACTGGTACACAGACCCCAGAATAAAAGTTCCCCCACTGAAGACCTGAAGACAAAGACCAGTTAAAACATTAAAAATGCGTAGAAGACGGTGGCATTCATGAAAAAGCACGTACAACAGTTTCATTAAAAACACAGAGAGGACACTCACTCCCCATGGCAATGTTTGGAAAAACTACTTTTTCAAATCTATATCAAAATCCACAATACTAAGATTTAAACACACATCAGACTTCCACAACTGACAAATTGAAATCAGTAGAAAATGCAACAAAACACCAAAATGCTTTGGACAGTCCAATCACACTGGAGGAGTTAAAAGTCAAACTTCCAGATATGAAAAATGGAAAAGCGTGTGGTATTGAGGGTATCAAGATAGAAATGTTAACAGCAGCAGTAAACTCTACATGGCCGTACTAAAATGATTTAATCTGGTTTTAGAAAGCAGCATATACCCCGAAATGTGGAACAAGGGACCGATTACTCCTAGATTTAAAAATGGAGACAATCTGAACCCCTGTAATAACTATAGAGGAGTGTGTGTGAACTCTCATCTGAGAAAGCTATTCTGTAGCATTATGAATTCAAGAATATTGTCCTTCCTCATTGAAAACAACATACTAAGTAAATCATGTGCAACAGTTTCATTCAAAACACAGAGAGGACACTCACTCTCCATCCCTGGGTTAACCTGTGCAAGGGTGGAAGTAACTGATTACATTTACTCAAGTTGCTATACTTGAGTAGCTTTTTGTGTACTTGTACTTTTTTGTGTATTTTTTAAAGTCAGTAATTTTACTTTTACTTTGGTAAATTTTTACTGAAGTATTATAATTAGCTGCATTTTAAATCCCATCCATCACAGAACAGATTGTGTGTCTCTCCATCAGCAGCAGAAACTGGATCGACGTAAACTGACAAACTGTGGATCCATTCACAGTGAGAAGAGGAATCTGACTTTACTTTGTTTCTGCACTTTATTTTGTCGTTTCTAATGTTTCCAGTGAAAAGAATCTAGTCTGAACTCTGTCCTCTCTCCTTTTAGAATCACATGGAAAAGATCACAGCTGACAACGTTCTCTGTTCTAAAGAGGAACTCAGGAACTTTTACTCTGAGGACATTTTAAATCAGACACTTTTTACTTTTACTCAAGTCGATTTTTACACCGGTATTTTTTACTTCTACTCAACTAGAATATCAGCAAAGTAACAGTAATTCTACTGGAGCAGGACATTTTTACACCACTGAAGAGAGAGAAAGAGAGAGAGAGAGAGAGAGACAGACAGAGAGACCGACAGACAGAGACACAGAGAAAGACACACAAACACAGAGAGAGAGAGAGAGAGAATGATAGGGAAAGAGAGAGAGACACACACAGAGAGGGAGACACACACACACACAGAGAGAGAGAGAGAGAGAGAGAGAGAGAGAGAGAGAGAGAGAGAGAGAGAGAGAGAGAGAGAGAGAGAGAGAGAGAGAGAGAGAGAGAGAACCATTCTAAATCGTTTTACTGTTCAATTTTCCACAAGTCATTTAGAAGGTTTTGGAACTTTATTTTAAAATGTTGCATTTAAAAAAGTGGGGGGGAATAAAGGAAGAGAGAGATTGATCCTAAATGTAACTATTCCTTATGTATTTTATCATGATCTTCACTTCATATTGTAAACGAGAGCTAAACACACACTGCCTCTTTCAAACCGCTCCTCTTCCTGGAATAAAGCAAAGCCTGATAACCCCTCCCTCTTCTCCCTGGTCTCATACAGCCAGTTCCATTCTGTCCAGATATTTCCTGTTCCCTCCCCTTTCACAGATCTGCCGGTTTAAAGATGGGTGTGAACAACATGCTGTGAAGTGCAAGAGCTGACAAGCCCATTCACTGCAGATCAGCAGATGAACACGAAGACAAGGAACAGTGTTTTGGTTTGGATCGGAGCACAACTTGTTTTTTCCGTTGATAGAAAGTGAAACTATCTGACTCACTGTTACTGAGAAGTGAAATGGCGCAGCAAGGGATTCAGCTGGACGGGGAAAAATTCTGCTGTTCGATCTGTCTGGATCTACTGAAGGATCCGGTGACTATTCCCTGTGGGCACAGCTACTGCATGAGCTGTATTAAAAGCTGCTGGGATGAAGAGGATCAGAAGAAAATCCACAGCTGCCCCCAGTGCAGACAGACCTTCACACCAAGGCCTGTCCTGGTGAAAAGTACCGTGTTCGCAGAGTTGGTGGAGGAACTGAAGAAGACAGGACTCCAAGCTGCTCCTCCTGATCGCTGCTATGCCGGACCTGGAGATGTGGCCTGTGATTTCTGCACTGGGAGAAAGCTGAAAGCCCTCAAGTCCTGTCTGGTGTGTCCGGCCTCTTACTGTGAGCAGCACCTCCAGCCTCACTATGATGTAGCTCCATTAAAGAAACACAAGCTGGTCAAAGCCACCATGAAGCTTCAGGAGAACATCTGCTCTCGTCATGACGAGGTGATGAAGATTTTCTGCCGTACTGATCAGCAGTTTATCTGTTATCTCTGCTTCATGGATGAACATAAAGGCCACGACACAGTCTCAGCTGCAGCAGAAAGGACTGAGAGGCAGAAAGAGCTCGGGGTGAGTCAGCAAAAAATCCAGAAGAGAATCCAGGACAGAGAGAAAGACGTGAAGGTGCTTCAACAGGAGGTGAAGGCTATCAATCTCTCTGCTGATAAAGCAGTGGAGCACAGTGAGAAGATCTTCACTGAGCTGGTCCGTCTCATTAAGAAAAGAAGCTCTGATGTGAAGGAGCAGACCAGATCCCGGCAGAAAGCGGAAGCGAGTCGGGCCGAAGAACTTCAGGAGAAGCTGAAGCAGGAGATTGCTGAGCTGAGGAGGAAAGACGCTGAGCTGGAGCAGCTCTCACACACAGAGGATCACACCCATTTTCTACACAATTACCCCTCGCTGTCACGTCTCAGTGAATCTACAGACTCACCCAGCACCAATATCCGTCCTCTGCACTACTTTGAGGATGTGACTGCAGCTGTGTCAGAGGCCAGAGATAAACTACAGGGCGTTCTTACAGAGGAATGGACTAAGATCTCATGGACAGTGACTGAAGTGGATGTTTTACTGTCACAACCAAGAGAGCCCAAGACCAGAGCTGAATTCTTACAATATTCACGTCAAATCACACTGGATCCAAACACAGCACACACACTGCTGTCATTATCTGAGGGGAACAGAAAAGCAACATGTATGACAGAAAAACAGTTATATTCTAGTCACCCAGACAGATTCGCTGACAAGCAACAGGTCCTGAGTAGAGAGGGTCTGACTGGACGTTGTTACTGGGAGGTGGAGAGGAGCGGGGGAATTTCAATAGCAGTCGCATATAAGGATGTTGGCAGAACAGGGAATAGAAGTGTATTTGGATACAATGACAAGTCTTGGGCATTAGATTATTTCTACAATCAATTCATACATAACAATATCGAAACGCCCATCCCAGGCCCTCTGTCCTCCAGAGTAGGAGTGTACCTGGATCACAGAGCAGGTATTCTGTCCTTCTACAGCGTCTCTGAAACCATGACTCTCCTCCACAGAGTCCAGACCACATTCACTCAGCCTCTCTATCCTGGATTTTGGCTTAATGGTTGTACTGGGGACACTGCTGAATTGTGTAAGCTCAAGTAGACAGGAGTTATTAAAGCAGCAATTTTTGAAAAAAAAAAAAATTCTCCATCTTTGTCCCTCAGCCTCACTGTGGTGTTTCTGCTCTGCACTTCCCACAGATCACCTGTCAATCAAACAGTGTGGGCGGAGCTTGGATTTTCTGTTGATGCAGTTTGAGTTTCTCTTTTCTTTGTCTGTTCAGCCATGGTGGCTATCGCTGCTCATGCTAACTACCCAGTTCTTCTTCTTTTGTTTATTCCAAACAAACCGGAAACGTAAAACGCATCACTTCCTGTGCGGCAGAGGAAAAACAATGGAAAAGATTTCATGAACTGGATATAGGTTGGATCACTATTGTGTTATATCAGTCAGTAATAGAGAGTATCCAAACGGACGTTTATTGATATGAAAATGTAAACTGTTGTGTGGTCTATATAGTTTTTATCTTTGTTGCATATTTGTATTGTTGCTGTAATATTTTCTGCTGTTTCTGTTCCACTGCATGGGCCTTAATGGAGCCAGCACTAGAAGTCTTCCCTTTATTATAGCTGAATAGTTGTTAATATGTTGATTTTGTTCCCGACACTTTGTAACTTTGTTAAGAAAAATGAACTACAAATGTAATCATTATTATAATCAATAGGGAGAGGATCCATTGTTTTCCTCCACAGTGCTGACATACTGGTTTAACAGATTGATTGTGTGGATGAAGTGAATATGTAGATGGAAAGATTGAACCAGAGTCTTTTACCAGTTTTTAGTGATTTGATGTGTGATCAAAGTGAATGTTTGCAAAGATCAATAAAGTTTTTTTTTTCCAAGAATGAATAAAGTATTTCTTCTGTATTCATTCCAGTAAGTCTATCAAAGCTGCTAGAGAAAATGTGAAACTAATATGACAGTATAACTGAGACGATTTTCCCCCTAAAACACAACAAAGTGCAGTCTTCATGTTTAGAGCAGATGTGGAATCAAAAGTCAAATGAAGCAGCAGTGTTACCAAAGAAGAAACACTAGTGAAGATGGAAAGAATGAAGGACAATCCTGTTGTTAATGTAACTGGTTAAATGTATGAATGAAGTGAATGTTTAGATGGAGAGACTGAAGGACAGTGTGGATGGATAACATTTGCCAATCAATCTCTATCCTTGCAACTTTCTTCACTGAAACAGTTTTGTCATGGAGGACTAAGCTTGCAACCTCCAAGTGTTTAATCATCTGTTGCTTTTTAGAAGCTAGATTGGCTTTGTGCACTTGCTCAATAAACAGAGTTTATTCCACAGGCCTGAAAAGCCTGGAAAAGTAGGAAGAATTCATTTGATCATTTCCAGGTCAAGTTTGGGAATCGCATAAAATGTCTGAAAAAGTTTTGTTCAGTCCTGACACACATATGACCACAGATTTTATGTAGTCGTGGACCAGCTGTCATTTCAGATATTGTGAAGAAGAATAAACTTCAAAATGATATGAGCTAGTTAAGCCACTATCAGAATATTACACATTGAACTGAGTACCAAAGGAAAATAAAAACTTCCACACTGGACTTATATGGGTTCAAATGAGAAAAAAAACAACACTAGCACATGCTATCCAAGCTATTGGACCATCACACACCCACACACACACACACACACACACACACACACACACACACACACACACACACATACACACACACAATCTCCCTGTTACATCTCACAGCCTTGATAAATACTCTATCTTCTGCATTAGGCCTGAATGGTTCATCTGGAAGCAACAGGATTGAATACATTTGTTATGTTGTTTTTAAGAGTTCTTGTAAGACATTGTTTTCCTGATTAATTCTTTTGTTGAACATAAGAAAGTAGAGATAAGTAGCCAACTGGTGTAAAATAACATGACACAGTGGGTTGGTTTTCCTCCCCAGTTTTCTGAGTCACCAGCAGCCACTGGTACACAGACCCCAGAATAAAAGTTCCCCCACTGAAGACCTGAAGACAAAGACCAGTTAAAACATTAAAAATGCGTAGAAGACGGTGGCATTAATGAAAAAGCACGTACAACAGTTTCATTAAAAACACAGAGAGGACACTCACTCCCCATGGCAATTTTTGGAAAAATTACTTTTCAAATCTATATCAAAATCCAGAATACTAAGATTTAAACACACATCAGACTTCCACAACTGACAAACTGAAATCAGTAGAAAATGCAATAAAACACCAAAATGCTTTGGACAGTCCAATCACACTGGAGGAGTTAAAAGTCAAACTTCCAGATATGAAAAATGGAAAAGCGTGTGGTATTGAGGGGATCAAGACAGAAATGTTAACAGCAGCAGTAAACTCTACATGGCCGTACTAAAATGATTTAATCTGGTCTTAGAAAGCAGCATATACCCCGAAATGTGGAACAAGGGACCGATTACTCCTAGATTTAAAAATGGAGACAATCTGAACCCCTGTAATAACTATAGAGGAGTGTGAACTCTCATCTGAGAAAGCTATTCTGTAGCATTATGAATTCAAGAATATTGTCCTTCCTCATTGAAAACAACATACTAAGTAAATCATGTGCAACAGTTTCATTCAAAACACAGAGAGGACACTCACTCTCCATCCCTGGGTTAACCTGTGCAAGGGTGGAAGTAACTGATTACATTTACTCAAGTTGCTGTACTTGAGTAGCTTTTTGTGTACTTGTACTTTTTTGTGTATTTTTTAAAGTCAGTAATTTTACTTTTACTTTGGTAAATTTTTACTGAAGTATTATAATTAGCTGCATTTTAAATCCCATCCATCACAGAACAGATTGTGTGTCTCTCCATCAGCAACAGAAACTGGATCGACGTAAACTGACAAACTGTGGATCCATTCACAGTGAGAAGAGGAATCTGACTTTACTTTGTTTCTGCACTTTATTTTGTCATTTCTAATGTTTCCAGTGAAAAGAATCTGGTCTGAACTCTGTCCTCTCTCCTTTTAGAATCACATGGAAAAGATCACAGCTGACAACGTTCTCTGTTCTAAAGAGGAACTCAGGAACTTTTACTCTGAGGACATTTTAAATCAGACACTTTTTACTTTTACTCAAGTCGATTTTTACACCGGTATTTTTACTTCTACTGAACTAGAATATCAGCAAAGTAACAGCACTTCTACTGGAGCAGGACATTTTTACACCACTGAAGAGAGAGAAAGAGAGAGAGAGAGAGAGAGAGAGAGAGAGAGACAGACAGACAGAGAGACCGACAGACAGAGACACAGAGAAAGACACACAAACACAGAGAGAGAGAGAGAGAGAATGATAGGGAAAGAGAGAGAGAGAGAGACACACACACAGAGAGGGAGACACACACACACACACACAGAGAGAGAGAGAGAGAGAGAGAGAGAGAGAGAGAGAACCATTCTAAATCGTTTTACTGTTCAATTTTCCACAAGTCATTTAGAAGGTTTTGGAACTTTATTTTAAAATGTTGCACTTAAAAAAGTGGGGGGGAATAAAGGAAGAGAGAGATTGATCCTAAATGTAACTATTCCTTATGTATTTTATCATGATCTTCACTTCATATTGTAAACGAGAGCTAAACACACACTGCCTCTTTCAAACCGCTCCTCTTCCTGGAATAAAGCAAAGCCTGATAACCCCTCCCTCTTCTTCCTGGTCTCAAACAGCCAGTTCCATTCTGACCAGATATTTCCTGTTCCCTCCCCTTTCACAGATCTGCCAGTTTAAAGATGGGTGTGAACAACATGTTGTGAAGTGCAAGAGCTGACAAGCCCATTCACTGCAGATCAGCAAATGAACATGAAGACAAGGAACAGATTTTTGGTTTGGATCGGAGCACAACTTGTTTTTTCCGTTGATAGAAAGTGAAACTATCTGACTCACTGTTAATGAGAAGTGAAATGGCGCAGCAAGGAATTCAGCTGGACGGAGCAAAATTCTGCTGTTCGATCTGTCTGGATCTACTGAAGGATCCGGTGACTATTCCCTGTGGGCACAGCTACTGCATGAGCTGTATTAAAAGCTTCTGGGATGAAGAGGATCAGAAGAAAATCCACAGCTGCCCCCAGTGCAGACAGACCTTCACACCAAGGCCTGTCCTGGTGAAAAGTACCATGTTAGCAGAGTTGGTGGAGGAACTGAAGAAGACAGGACTCCAAGCTGCTCCTCCTGATCGCTGCTATGCCGGACCTGGAGATGTGGCCTGTGATTTCTGCACTGGGAGAAAGCTGAAAGCCCTCAAGTCCTGTCTGATGTGTCTGGTCTCTTACTGTGAGCAGCACCTCCAGCCTCACTATGATGTAGCTCCATTAAAGAAACACAAGCTGGTCGAAGCCACCATGAAGCTTCAGGAGAACATCTGCTCTCGTCATGACGAGGTGATGAAGATTTTCTGCCGTACTGATCAGCAGTTTATCTGTTATCTCTGCTCCATGGATGAACACAAAGGCCACGACACAGTCTCAGCTGCAGCAGAATGGACTGAGAAGCAGAAAGAGCTCAGGGTGAGTCGGCAAAAAATCCAGAAGAGAATCCAGGACAGAGAGAAAGACGTGAAGGTGCTTCAACAGGAGGTGGAGGCTATCAATCTCTCTGCTGATAAAGCAGTGGAGGACAGTGAGAAGATCTTCACTGAGCTGGTCCGTCTCATTGAGAAAAGAAGCTCTGATGTGAAGGAGCAGATCAGATCCCAGCAGAAAGCGGAAGCGAGTCGGGCCGAAGAACTTCAGGAGAAGCTGAAGCAGGAGATTGCTGAGCTGAGGAGGAAAGACGCTGAGCTGGAGCAGCTCTCACACACAGAGGATCACACCCATTTTCTACACAATTACCCCTCGCTGTCACGTCTCAGTGAATCTACAGACTCACCCAGCACCAATATCCGTCCTCTGCGCTACTTTGAGGATGTGACTGCGGCTGTGTCAGAGGCCAGAGATAAACTACAGGGCATTCTTACAGAGGAATGGCCTAAGATCTCATGGACAGTGACTCAAGTGGATGTTCTACTGCCACAACCAGAGCCCAAGACCAGAGCTGAATTCTTACAATATTCACATCAAATCACACTGGATCCAAACACAGCAAACACACAGCTGTCATTATCTGAGGGGAACAGAAAAGCAACACGTATGAGAGAAAAACAGTTATATTCTAGTCACCCAGACAGATTCACTGACAAGCGTCAGGTCCTGAGTAGAGAGAGTCTGACTGGACGTTGTTACTGGGAGGTGGAGTGGAGCGGGAGAGTTTCAGTTGCAGTCTCATATAAGGATATTAGCAGAACAGGGAATGGATGTGGATTTGGAAACAATGACAAGTCTTGGGAATTAGATTATTACAACAATAGATATGAATTCAGTCATAACAATATCAAAACTCCCATCCCAGGCCCTCCGTCCTCCAGAGTAGGAGTGTACCTGGATCACAGAGCAGGTATTCTGTCCTTCTACAGCGTCTCTGAAACCATGACTCTCCTCCACAGAGTCCAGACCACATTCACTCAGCCTCTCTATCCTGGACTTTGGGTTGGAGGCACTGCTGAGTTGAGTAAGCTCAAGTAGACAGGAGTTATTAAAGCAGCAATGTGTGAAAATCAGATTTTTACATTGTATTTGTTTCTTCTCCATCTTTGTCCCTCAGCCTCACTGTGGTGTTTCTGCACTGCACTTCTCACAGATCACCTGTCAATCAAACAGTGTGGGCGGAGCTTGGATTTTCTGTTGATGCAGTTTGAGTTTCTGTTTTCTTTGTCTGTTCAGCCATGGTGGCTATCACTGCTCATGCTTACTACCCAGTTCTTCTTCTTCTGTTTATTCCAAACAAACCAGAAACGTGAAACACATCACTTCCTGTGCGGCAGAGGAAAAACAATGGAAAAGTTTTCATGAACTGGATATAGGTTGAATCACTATTGTGTTATATCAGTCAGTAATACAGAGTATCCAAACAGACATTTATTCATATGAAAATGTAAACTGTTGTGTGGTCTATATAGTTCTTATCGTTGTTGCATATTTGTATTGTTGCTTTAATATTTTCTGCTGTTTCTGTTCCACTGCATGGGCCTTAATGGAGCCAGCACTAGAAGTCTTCCTTTTATTATAGCTGAATAGTTGTTAATGTTGATTTTGTTCCTGACACTTTGTAACTTTGTTAAGAAAAATGAACTACAAATGTAATCATTATTATTATTATAATCAATAGGGAGAGGATTCATTGTTTTCCTCCACAGTGCTGACATACTGGTTTAACAGATTGATTGTGTGGATGAAGTGAACATGTAGATGGAAAGATTGAACCAGAGTCTTTTACCAGTTTTTAGTGATTTGATGTGTGATCAAAGTGAATGTTTGCAAAGATCAATAAAGTTTTTTTTTCCAAGAATGAATAAAGTATTTCTTCTGTATTCATTCCAGGAAGTTTATCAAAGCTGATAGAGAAAATGTGAAACTAAAAATATGAAACTTAAATCAGACACTTTTTATTTTTACTTCAGTAGATTTTTACAGCAGTACCTTTACTTCTACTTAAGTAAAATATCAGCAAAGTAACAGTACTTCTACTTGAGTAGGACATTCTAGTACTGTCCACCACTGAAGAGAGAAAGGGAGAGAGAGAGAGAGAGAGAGAGAGAGAGAGAGAGAGAGAGAGAGAGAGAGAGAGAGAGAGAGAGAGAACCATTCTAAATATTTTCACGGTTCAATTTTCTTTTCTTGTAAAACACTTTCCACAAGTCACTTAGGAGTGAGGGGGGAATAAAGGAAGATAGATATTGATCCTAAGTTCAACTATTCCTTATGTATTTATCATGATCTTCACTTCATATTGTAAACGAGAGATAAACACACACTGCCTCTTTCAAACCGCTCCTCTTCCTGGAATAGAGCACAGCCTGATAACCCCTCCCTCTTCTTCCTGGTCTCAAACACAGCCAGTTCCAATACAATACAATACGATACAATACAATACAATACAATACAATACAATACGATACAATACAATACGATAATAACAATAATAATAATAATGATACATTTATTTTATAGAGTGCTTTTCAGGGTACTCAAAGACACTTTACATAAGTTAAAATGATCATAGAAAACAACACAATAAAAGCATATAACACACGACATTAATCACACATTAAAAGCAGTTCTGAAAAGGTGAGTTTTATTAGTGATTTGAACATGAGCAGATCGGTGCAGTCTGTGTTTGGGGAGAGAGTTCCAGAGGGAGGGGGGGCAGCTATGGAGAAGGCTCTGTCTCTGCCCCAGGTCCGGTGCTTGGTCCTGAGTGGTGGAGACAGGAGGTTGGCATCAGAGGAGCGGAGGCTGCGGGAAGGAGTGGGTGGTGGTGGAGCAGGTCGGTGAGGTAGGTGGTGGGCCTGGTTATGGAGGGCTTCGCGAGTGAGGAGAAGGACTTTGAAATGGATCCGTTGTGGGACAGGGAGCCAGTGGGGGTTCTGGAGGACAGGGGGTGATGTGGTCACGGGAGCGGGAGTGGGTGAGCAGGCGAGCAGCAGAGTTCTGGATGTACTGGAGTTTATTTAGGACTTTGGATGATGTGCCATGAAGAATGCTGTTGCAGTAGTAGTAGTGGATGTGATGAAAGCATGGATCAGACTTTCGGCAGCAGAGAAGGAGAGTGATGGGCGGAGACACCGTATGTTTTTTAGGTGGAAAAAGGCAGTTCTGGTGATTTGTTTGACGTGGTGTTTGAAGGAGGGTTGCGGATGTGTGGGGAGGGAGACAGAGTGGAGTTATCCATGGTGAGGCAGAAGGTGTGATATAATATAGTATAATATTGAGTGTTTCAAAAGTATATATATATATATGTATTATTACATGTATTCTATATGTATTATTTATTCTGTTTAAAAAATATATTGATTATTGTTATCATGGCGCAGCTAATTATTACATTTAATGGGGATTATTTGACTTTTTCCATTACTGCACACTGGTGGCAGTGACAAGGCAGAATCAGAGGGGGTGCAGCAGAAGGAAAACCACTTTCAGATCGGCCCAGTCGGCCAAAGGTGGTACTGGAGCTGCAATACCGTCACAAACAACACTTCCATGTTGATTCTTTAATTTGAGACCGCTTGGCCAATAAGCGTTGGTTACCTATAATGCTGGGGGGGGGGAGATGTGTCAGAAAAACAAATCTCTGAAAATTGTCAGTAAGTGGTCATGAAAGCTATGGCATTAGGAGATGTTGGAACTGAAGTCGTTTAAAAACCACAAAAACATCCGATAGCTGCATATTCACTTAAAGGTCCCATATTCTCCACTTCCCAGAGATTTATTTTGTGTCTTGAGGTCCATTCAAAGCTGTGTGTGTGGTGTCATGAACCAAAAACACTCTCAATCCATTTCTCCACGTTCATTTTCCAGCATCTCTCTGAGTCTTACCAAGAACAGGCTGTTTCTGTCGCTGTGTCTTTAAGGCTCATTAATATTAATGACCCCTCTGTTCCCATTGGCTAACCGCTTTGAGAGTGAAACGTGAGACACTGCGGCCCGGCAGCTACAGGTAGGGAAAACTCTCCGGTAATAAACAATGACAACCGCTCAACCGCTTTGATAAAAACACTTTGTTAGTCTATTATTTCTATTTCAAAAATGATACTGAGCGAACCTTTGTGACGCCACAAAGTTACGGAAGTCCAAACGGCTCGTTTAGAGGCTCGCTTTTCTAATGTGGATTGTGTGGATTTAGTTGGCGACCGTGCTTTTTGATACTTTCACCATGTTTAGATAGACCATCCAACTCCTTTATCATCACAGAGGCAAGGGGAGTCCTGCTTTACATCATATGGGACCTTTAAGGTGTTTACAGACTGTGTAATTCTTAATGGCATCCCAGACAAATTTTTCACATCTGGGAAAAATCTTTCATCTTCAAAGATGGTTAGCAGTCTTTGTTCATTCAGTGGGACAAGGTCATGGTCAGCCAATCCATGGAACGGTCTCAATATGTAGCCTACAGTCTGACAGGCTGATAATCAAGATTTTACTTCTCCCCAATCGCACAGTCTGACATAAAGTGAACGCAAAAGACGGACACAATCGCACAGTCTGCAAAAAGCTTCAGCTATGTAGCCCCATTCACACCTAATCAATTTTTACTCATTTACACTTACTGTGCCAGGGGCCGCTCATAATCCAGATGTAACACTGAAAGTTAACAGAGTGGTAAATCTCCTCTCCATTTTAGAATATCTCTGGCAAAACAAAACTTAAGGTAGAGCGGAAGGCAGCGTCTGGCTGGAGATGTGCAATGATCTCTGACTTCACATTCAATTCAGGTAGAATGTAACTACTTTTGATTCAGTTGCAGCTGCAATGATTGTGGCCTTGTAAAGTTGTGCCAAAAAATACAATACACATGTTATTTAAAATGATGGATTACATTTGTCTATGCAGCGGTATTTCTCTGAGCTGTTTTTAATGGATTTAAAAAACAATAGGAGCCAAGGCTTCTGGGAGAACAGTAGAACAGACAGCAGGTGTGTGGCAGGACTGTGGCAAATTCATCGGTGGGTTTAGACTTTGCATGGGCATTAAAGGAACACTTTTTTAACCATAACTCCATATATTGGTCCTCATTAATACATGCTATGAGACGGCACCATGTCTGTCCAGTCGCTCTGTGTCTCGGAGATGACCTCAAAAAAAAGCCACGCCTGCAAAATGCGATACAAGTGTGAAACCCCATTCAATGTCTATGAGGAAAACAATAAATCAACATTTTCTGTGGTTTCTTTTTCTGTGTTCTAATAATTTATGTGAAATGTACAGTATATGGTGTAAATGATTTGTCGTTATCTTGTCAAACAACAGCAAGATCATTAAAAAAATTTTTCTTGAAGTGTCAAAATGCTAATATGACTCCTCTCTTGAACAAAAGTTTGCACGGAAGTTTGCTAGCTTGTTAGCATTTTGTGACTTCCAGAAAAAAAACATTTTAATGATAATGCAGTTCTTTGATAACTGTGAAAATGAAACGACAAATTATTTACACCATATACATTTCACATACATATTACGCCATTCTTATCGATTCCGCCATTATGAGAATGTTTGTCAGGAATGGGATGGGAGAGTGCCGCTTTTAAACGGCGAGGAGGAGACGAGCTAGTTTAAAAAAAAAAAAGGAAAAGCTGCCGAATGGAGCGGGAGGAGCTTCGTTCAGGAGCGGAATCTGACAAGAAGCTTTAGAAAAGATGGTGGTATGGATATTGGTTTATATCATTATGTCCAGGGTTTCTGTTTCCAAAAAAATTGGTGCCGGTCCACGTGTCCTGGAAGATTTCAATGACCCGGACTAATATATTATCTGTGTTTATTGAGCTTAAAGGCAGGCTATATAAATAATGACATCATCAAGGCATGTAGATTTATAATATTTTTTATTGAAAAGTAGGCTACTTTAGCTTATACATTATATTCCAAATAAAATAAGTCCCGTCAATAGACTTGCGTGCATAACGCTATCTCTCTCAAACACACACACGTTACCATGCGAAATAGAAAAATAGGATCATCTACTATGAAGATTTGCACTTTACTTCGTTCCTGACATGTATTTTGTGGCCAAATAGCCATATGCTTTCACCATTACGCAATGCCAAATGCGCAACGTGCATGTCCCGTTAACCATCATCACACATTGCCAATTGCTAAATACGCAACCGACAACCAAGAAAAACAACACAGTAAATATGTAAAAAGCACAGCTCAGCAAAAAGTCATGAAAATAAACTGCAAAGGCATCTTACCTTCACCCAACACACACACACACATCGCCCTTGATTGGTTAAAACATAACGCTACATTCAAAACAGTTTAGTAAATCCTCCGCAGTTGTGTCTCATGTCACTTAAATCAACTCACGTTGTGCAATATTTATTATTACTTTACTGAAAGAGACTCAAAGCTACTCAAAGTCGGGAGACAGACTGGGAGTAGAACTCAACCTGTTGCTGTAACTCAGTCTCAGTAAAACAAGGAGCACAATGTTCCAATAATTGTGCTTAGAGGGAATTATTTTCACCGGACATTATGACCGGAGAGATTTAAATATGTCGGACTTCAACAGATTTTACCGGTAAAAAAACAGTAATTACTGGATAACGGAAACCCAGATTATGTCTCAATGAAATCTCTCCACATAGCACACATTAATTTCAGGATTGGTTATAAGGTCTGATATTGCTTATTGCAGGTTTAAGTTACCATATATCAAATTGCATGACAGATGTGATACAGGCTGTTAAGATGTTAACTCTGCTCTGCTCTGCTCTGCCTCCACCCGGCTGATGTGGGCTTCCACGCAGGAGGGTGGGAGCTGCGGTCCGCGTGCAGCGCCACGTGAAAAATACAACACTTTGAAATAGAGAGACACTCTAAATCTACTTATATGACTCATCAGCCGAGCAGGCGGCGTCTCGATCGATCGATTTCCCCGCTTCCTCCTCTCTTAAGTCAACACAGCCGGACGGCAACACTAGCTTATGTACCGAGAGCATTTTCCCCGCAATCAATACGGAGCTGCTGTTTCGCCTGAATAAGCACTCTGAAACAGCTATTCATCCACTCAGCTCCAGCTAAACGTACGCCGGTTGAATAACAATGCGAGGCTGGTGTCATAACTACGCGTTAAAGAATTATCAAGCGATTTCAGTGTCGGATACAGGAGGACCAGAAACTTTAAGCGGGGGGTCGCTCTCGGTGCGTTTAAAGCAGTCGTTATAGGACTTTGGATCTATCAATCTATCGGAAAATGTGTTCTGGGGCTGAACCGCTCTTGCTCTCCTTCTTTCACTCTCTTTTTTTTTCTTGTGCCATACTCGGTATGAAATGTCTGTATTTGTGCCTGTAAATAAATGTTATTGCTCTCTGTCTCGGCCAAGTCTTCCTTGAAAAGAGATCTTTCACCTGGATAAAATAAAGGTTAAGGAAAAGAATGATGTCGGTTTGAAGGTTTGTGGGTGGGGAAAGTGACTGAGTGATGCTGTCCGCTTCAGCCCTTGAGCAAGGCACAGTGTGGGACTGTGTGGATGTGAAGCTGGAGAAAAAAAAAGCCTGGAGAGCTCAGCTGGCTCTACCTGGATAAATAAGGGTTTCAAAAAATGCTAATCAGGAGAGACTAGGTTCACGGATTCAAAAAGCAAATGGAATGACAGCGACAGAATAAGAGTTTAAAACAATTCTGTTCTTAAAGGTAAAATCCACCCTAAAGCAATTAAGCACTTAAAGGAATAGTTCACCCAAAAATGAAAATTCAGCCATTATCAAATTCAATAAGTGAGCACCCATATTCATGTTTGATGTCATAATTAATAATGAAAAACCACCAACAAAACTTTACCCGATTTTCTACTGGCATGGGGATGAGTAGATAATGGCAGAATTTTCATTTTTGGGTGAACTATTCCTTTAAAAACAACTCTTGGTGATGTACCTTGCATTTCCTGGGTACGTTTTATTGTTTGGTGTGTTTTTCTTCTTCCTGAGGATAACTGGCCAAATGTTGACGCTGTAACATCATGTCCAGATATTTCCAGTTTTGGAACAGCAAATGTAAAAGCTTTCATTTATTGCGTATAGCTTTTGTCAAGCTTTTGTGTTATATCAAGGGAAAAAAGAGAAGAATAAATCCAAGGCACTCTCCTGTGTATAAAGTTAAAAAGCCTTTATTTAACCTTGGCTATTTCATGTTAAAGTGTTAGAAAACGTAAAAATGTTGGTGCATTTTCTAACATTTTAACATGAAATAGCCAAGGTTAATAAAGGCTTTTTAACTTCATACAGAGGAGAGTGCCTTGGATTTTTTCTTGTCTTTTTTCCCGTTCCATATGGACTCCCCACATGTCCAATGGGAACCACTGAACACGTTTGAAGCCCATGCAGCGTTCCTCTTCTGATCAACATTGTGTTATATATCAATCGGTGATATAAAGTGGCAAAACGTTAATTTATATGAAAATGCTGCGGATTATTCCTTGAAGTATTGTGAAAAAAAGAAGATGGGAGAATCTACTTGTGTGTCTGTGTTTCTGTATCAAACCAGGGCAGCATCCTAAAAGTTAAGTAAGTGCAGAAGTCACTGGTTTGCAGTAGTGGAAGAAGTACTCTGATCCGTTACTTCAGTAAAAGTACCAATACAGCAATGTAAAAGTACTCCATTACAAGTAAAAGTCCTGCATGAAAAATCCTACTTAAGTAAAAGTACATAAGTATTAGCAGCAAAATGTAGTTAAAGTATTAAAGTAAAAGTAGTGGTTTGGTCCCTCTTACTGATATTTTA
The DNA here is from genome assembly GCF_046629955.1 of Centroberyx affinis. Lineage (NCBI taxonomy): Eukaryota > Metazoa > Chordata > Actinopteri > Beryciformes > Berycidae > Centroberyx > Centroberyx affinis. Next base: position 38,108 of record NW_027283232.1, on the reverse strand, counting down.
TTATATATGACATCATTAGATTATTAATACTGAAGCATCAGTGTGTAAGCAGCATGTTACTGTTGTAGCTGCTGGAGGTGGAGCTAGTTTGAACTACTTTATATACAGTTAGCTAGTTTAGTCCAGTGGTTCCCAACCTAGGGGTCGGGCCCCTCCAAAGGGTCACCAGATAAATCTGAGGGGTCGTAAGATGATTAATGGGAGAGGAAAGAAGAAAAAACAAAGTTCTGATACACAAATCTGTTTTCAGTTTTTGGACTTTTTCTGTAATCTTTGATTTTTGCTGAAATATTGGATCATTTGAACATTTATTGAAATGAAACCATGTGAGGTTTAGAGGGAAAAATCACTATTTGGTCTCATAGACTCATAGACATCTGAAATGTGACCCGACTACACACTGCTTTTTGTAAGACGTCAAAAGCCAAAAAGGTTGGAAACCACTGGTTTAATCTTTAACAATGTGTTGTATTTTAAAAGCTTGTTATATTATCTATTGTGTCAAATCCCCATCTGAAAAGTAACTAAAGCTGTCAAATAAATGTAGTGGAGTAGAAAGTACAATATTTCCCTCTGAAATGTAGTGGAGTGGAAGTACAAAGTAGCATAAAATGGAAATACTCAAGTACAATTTTGAGATACTTGTACTCTACTTAAGTACAGTACTTGAGTAAATGTACTAAGTTACTTTCCACCACTGCTGGTTTGAATTCTTGATGAGAAACGTTCACTTCTCAGGGTTGAAGTGCTGCTGAGCAAGGCACCACCTCCAACCAGCTCCAGCCAACCAGTGTCCGGGTCTGAGAGTGGAAAAGTGTGACTGTGCCGCAGGGCGATGTGCGCTCAGCAGACTTCTGTAAAATAAAAACTTCTATAAAACAGATGTTTCACCGCCCACCCAGATGGTAAAAATGATTGGGTATAATTATGTCCTATAAGCAGGAGTTTCGTGTAGAAAAAAAACAACAACTCACAAGTCAAGTTTGCAATACAATACTCCATTGACAATGGGACTTTATTCACAAGAGTAGTTTTCACCGATAGAACAAAATATCTTGTTGTTTTTTGGTTAGATATGTACAGAGAATTAATGCAACAGACCAGCCATCTATTGATACTTGATGGATTGTGTGAAAGAAGAAAACAGCAGAGGGGATGTGACCTACTAAGCATACTCACTGCAAAAAAAAAAAAAAGGCTCATTTTAACAAGTCGCTTAGTTGTGACCCCTGAATTCTTACTTTTCTTAAAACAAATGAAAAAATGGAAGCCAGTGGGGTGAGAAAATTTCACTTGTTTCCAATGCAGTTTCACTTATTTTGCGGAATTTTCTTAATAGAAGTGACAATATCTGCAAAAAAGGCTTGATTTTAAGATTTTAAGATTCCGTTCTACATTAAACAACCCGTTAAAAGGATTATCTCTTGCAGCATGCTTCAATTTATTGATGGGAAAATGGAGTCAGTTCCAACATGATGCCAGCGCACTAACTAGCTGTGCTGTAAGCTGTGCTGTCTTCCAACCAGCTTCAGCCGTCTGCTGTGCAACTCAGAAAAACAAAGCATGTTTATAATCCTTGGCTTTTGCACTTTTAAGGTCTTCCTGTGCAATAAATACTCAGAAACAAAGTAATAAATCGCTAAAACAAGACTTTAAGTAGTTGTTCGTTTGCTAAGAGTTTTACTAAGATCTTCTTGAGGCCACAGGAAAGTACAGCACACTCATCTGCTGAATAAATAGCCATGCACTAGTAGCATAGTGTATGCAAGTCATATCATTGCCGATTCAAATAAGATTTGACATACAAAACTAGATTTCAATGGATAGAACATTTAAAACTGAAGCACGACAGTCATTTGAGTGATTTAAGTTGACTACACAACTTATGAGCTGGTTTCCCAAAATCAACTTTACACTAAGGACATGTTCACACTAAACATGTTGACAGAGGTTTACTTGAATTCTGCAGTGTTTCCTCCTTTAGTTCAGTTTGTTTGTCCAGGTGAGAACGATGACCTTTGAACTCTGGTGGCACCAAGTAACACCACCGAGAGTCTCAGTCCTCTAACAAGAGAACTGCGCTGCGGTTCGTTAAGAGTGAGAATGTAATCCATCCAACTCCAGGAAAACACCCCAAAACACAAGGGATTATGGGTAGAAAGAGATGGCTGTTGACATCTGATAACCAGTATTTCCTCATGCTTGGAAAACCGATCATGGACTGATGCTCATATTCAGCTGTTTCTTCATGTGTTCTTGAATGGTATGAACACCACAGAAGAAGAGCGCAGACAAGTCCATCATGCTGAGATAAAGTTACAGGAACTGGAATCTGATTTATTTTGACTCTCTTAACTTGTCACCAAAACTCTGTCCAATAAATGAGCTTCTAGTGAGTCATGTGACTTTTGTTTACAAGCCCTGGCTCACTTGTATTTGGACCGTTTGAACCTAAATGAACCAGATATGCAAAACAAAGTCAACTTTTCCACTTTGGTTCAGACCAAAGAAAACAAACTGAAGATGTGAGGTTCATCTTCGCTCCATTCACTTACAACAGAACAGAAATCCACTTAGTTTGAAGTTGGTTTTGGGAAAGCCAGCTCAGCTCAACCTAGTTTTCAATGCAATACAGGTTCAGCTACTGTACGGATACAAGTTAGCCATTTATGCTACATAGAAGAACTGCTATTCAGAAGCAAAACTAGCATTTTTCATCGCAATAACACCAGTCAGAAACACTTTATTTTACAAAGGCCTCATTCCACTGTCCTACTGTGTATTAAGCTATGGAAACATCTGTATGTGCACAATCACACTGTGGTAGTACTGAAAGAGAATTGTTTTTGGACAGAACATAACTGGCTGCCCTCAAATTATTCAAGAAGACATTCTCAGATCTAACACATGTTTCAGTATTTGTTGTAAGGTTTTCATTAAGTGCTAACACAGTATTATTTTGCATTTGCAGTCCTTTTACACAGATTAACACACAGGTTAACACACACACTGGAGTAAGGCCAATGTAAAATGAAACGTTACACACCAGCCTTGCTTCCAGGTGTGGAGACGCTCACCAGTCCATCTACTGTTTTTTTTTATTAAGGCAGACATGAGTGGAATTTCACTGACAAGCCACAATATTGGTTGTCCACAATAGATAACAATTCACTCTAAGTTTCAGTTTGAAGAAACACAATATTGCTTCTAAGATAACTAGGATAATAAAAATTACACGTTGCAAAAACATCTTAGGTTATTTCACCTCATATCAGGTCTCACAATCTTGAGTTTGTTGTAAAATAAGTGGAAAAAAATGCCAATGGAGTGAGAGAATTACCCTTTTTTCAACCTATTTGAGGATTTTTCTTAAAATAAGTAGAGATATATGACTTATTTTAAGGCATTACCACTTCATCCTTCAAACAACAATCCATCAGCAGTTTATTTTTTCCACTTACTTCTAACAAAAATAAGATCTTAAGCCTGAATAGGAGATGAAATTGCTTGTTGAGACATTTCTCCCTGTGCAGTTTGTATCATATCTACCAGATCGACCAAAACCGGGCGCTGATGAGTTACATGGTGATACTTTAGCATTCTGCATGAGAAGAATAAAAGAAAGCATGGCACTGAAAATCAGACACAAATACGACTTTATGATACAGACATGATGACCGACATTGTATACACACACACACACACACACACACACACACACACACGCCAAACGAAGATCAACCAGGGGCGTCAGTTCAGTAAAGCGTAAGGTTTGGCAAAGTCTCTGCATCTAATATCACTGAAATTTATGACTAATAATTGACAAGAAATACATATTTTATAACTGTGATCCGGATCAACATTTTATTTATGGCTTCCAAATCGATTTCTGGCAATTTTCTCTCCATTGTAACACTAAAAACTACAAGCCACACCTTGTTTTACACCAAACTGACGCCCAGGAGATCAACGCTCATCTAGAAACAAAAACTGTGACAAATATACTCTTAACAGAACAGAGAGAAACATGGTTTTTTTTTTTTTTTTGGTCTATAAATGTCACTTTGGAAAACAGGCTGCATGGATCATTACAATAGAAGGAAGGTCTATCTATGTACATGATGAGGATCGCTTTAATGGTTTCCTGGCACAATGTTCGTAAAGATGGAAGGAGAGGAGAGGGAGAGGAGGAGGAGATGGAAGTAGAGGAGAAAGGAGGAGACAACGAGGGGAAGAGAGGAGGAGATGAAAGGACGAGAGGGGAAGAGACGAAAGGAGAGGGGGAGGGATGAGTGGCGGGCTGAGGAGGAGACGAAAGGAGAGGAGAGAGGAGACAAGGCAGAAGACGAAAAAGGAGGAGACGGAAGAGGAGAGGGAAGGGATGAGAGGGGAGATGAGGAGACGAGAGAGAAAGAGATAAGAGGAGGAGAGAGGGAGAGGAGGAAGAGACGAAAAGAGAGAGGGGGAGGAGGAGAAGAGGAGGAGGTCCGTCAGGAAGAGGAGACGTGGCTTCCTACTGTGGAAGAGCTTTCAAAATGGCGTTCACCTCCTCTGCCACCGCCGTCAACGCAAACTCAAACTGATCCTGCAGGGAGAGACGGAAAAAAGAGGAGGAGGAAAGTGAGAAACAGACACAAAGCACTGGGAATATTGAGAGTTTCAGTTTACATTAATTTTTAAATTTTCAATTCCCCTGAAAGTCTCGGTGCGGTACGCCAAGCGCTCCCATCACTGCTGACCAATCACAGCCTCTGAATACTCAGTGTGCGTCATGTGACCAAAGTTCAGACGGAGAAGCAGCAGAGAAAGCTTTCACAGATCTTTCAGCTGTGGAAAAATGCCGTGGAGCGTCGAGCAAAGAGGAAAAGAACAAACCGACCCGACATCGGAGAGGAAAATCTCTAAAAAGATTTAATTCCTATAAGTGGATCAACGTCTGGAGACACTTTGATTTGAAACCAGATGACAAACTAGTCCAGATTCTGTGCAAAGATTGTCTTCAGGTTGTAGCTGCAACCCAAAGTAATAAAACCGTAATTATTTATTATTTGAATTTTGAAGATAAGGATGCAGAAGAGGTTCTTGCAGTCAAATCCAGGTGAAAACAAAACGTTCTAGCTGCTGCTGCTTTGAGAAATACTGCAGTGAAAACAAATAATCTTCTATCATGAAATGAGACAAATATTTGTGAGTAATAATTGTGGATCACAATATTTAGCAAAATAATCAGTATTATAGTTTTTGCCATCATGTGTATGTCCTGCTGAACCTGCTGAAGCCCTTCCTGCTCACTCTGCAAACAGCAGATTTGGAAAACCTTTAAGATCTATTCTACTCTAAAATGCTAATTGACTGGTAAAAGAGAATATAAGCTGACAGCATATGCATATAAACATATACTGTACATGTTTATATGAGTATTTATACTGTGTCTGTCTGCACTAAACCTCACAGTGTGTGTAACGTGTGTATATATATATATATATATATATATGCATATGTATATGTATATGTATATGTATGTGTATGTGTGTGTGTGTGTGTGTGTGTGTGTGTGTGTGGCAAGTTTGGCAAGTAATCTCATCTTGATCCAGCCTTATCAGCCTCACTTCAGGATATTTTTATTCAAATTATCTCTCTGTACTGACAGATAATGTCGCTAATTTCAATGAATTTCACTTTATTCATGTCTGTTTGACTTCTTCCAAGAAATCATCATGAAACAATTAAAATGTTGAGATAAGAAACTTATTAAAGACAATTTCCCTTGTTTCAAGCAAACGTCTGGAAACCAGTTACCTGATCCTGAAAAAGGGGAAATTTATTGCAGCAACTGGACTGAAAATATCCTGGAATTAATCTGGATATAAAATAAAAGTCTGGATACAAAATAAAAGTCTGGATACAGTCTTGGATACCCAATTTAGGTCAGTCAGTCCCAAGTCTAAATGTAGAACAGCAAGTCAAGTCAGAACAAATCAAGAGTCCAGTATCAATTTAATATCTTAAATAAAACTAAATATCTAGGACTTTTCAATGCAATATGGTTTTAATAGGATAAAAAGTTGGTAAGAGCATCATGAGTTTGATTTCTATAATCAGTTTAAACTTCAATAAATTCAATCATTCCATACAAATTCAGAAAACAGAATTTAAATTCAGTCGTCTGCTGGAACAAATCTCATCACTTTCAATCTGAGTCATTTACACAAACACAAGATCTCAAGTCAAGACTTTAGAAACCTTTTCAAGTCATCAGAGTACAAGTCAGAGTCAAGTCCCAAGTCACCAGAACCCAAGTCAAGTCAAGGCTCAAGTCTTCCTCTTCATGCATCAAGTCTCAAGCAAATAAAACTGTGACTCGAGTCCAAGTCATGTGACTCGAGTCCAAGTCATGTGACTCGAGTCCAAGTCATGTGACTCGAGTCTTCACCTCTGCTGACCACACAGGGTTTCTACACACTTTAAATTTCAAAATCTGGACAAATGCATGGGCTAAATATGTAACATGTAAATGTATATACAGTTCACGTTTAGGTCTATTTAAGGTGACGCCTCGACACACCTTACATCAAATAACAAGAAAGTCTTCTGGTAGAATATGAAAATAGATAAATGAGGAAATAAATACATGTAGGAAATAAATAGATGTAGAGAAAGTAAAACATAAAATATACGGTAGGTTTAGTTAAGACAACAGTGGAATAACACCAGAATGAACGCAAGACAGAACAAGTGGTTTTAAAATCTGTGTATACCAAAGGAAAGTGAGAAAATATTAAGTTTTAAGACTGTACTTGAACGCATCAGAGGGATTTGCCTCTCTGATTGAAAACAGGAGGAGCGTTCCACAGAAAAGCTGCACATGTGACCTGTATCTACGGCATTTTAGGAGCTGAGCTTGTCATATCCAGCAGGCCTGTAGCCGCTAAATCAGGGTTCCCACTCTTTTTAAGAAATCATTTTCCGGGACCTACATACAGGACAGCACTTGCTCACAAACGGTCATATAATTTACCGGTAGGCCTAGTATTGACACATTTAACCCCAGTTTTATTCCTTCTTTTTTAATGATGCAGGGTTCATGATGAAGTGTCTCGGGTTCATTATGGGTGACGGCTACACCCATCACTGCTAACTGTACAATAAGGTCGTCTGGCCTCCTCTTTTTGTTAGACGTGATCAGCACTGGTGTGTTTTTTTTTTTTAATTACAAAGCTCTCCAACCAACATGTTCTGTGTTACACTTACTTGAATTGTGGCAGTTACAATACTCACTCCAAACACTGGCTTATACTCCAGGTCCCTCATATGAACTTCAAACTTGGACAAAAATTGACTATGTTCTACCTCTGTAACAATTTCAAAATGTGATAAAGTAGTAAATCACACCATAATGTACACTGTCAGGTGTGTGTTATTGTCAAAGCATTGTTTAACAGGTGGTATTGTAATGGGTTGTTACATGCACCCCTAGTAGCCTATAGCTGTATTGATGTAGATGAATAAAATCTTAATTTCAGTTTAAGTTAAATTTACTTTTGTCAAACAGATGACTACTGACATGTAGTCACATCTGAGTGAGGGGCTAAAATACAATTACATTATTCCAGGACAACATAGATTATTTCCAGGATATTTCGTCATTTTAATCAATTTCCAGGTGTTTCCATGACTGGAAAACTAGTCTCTAAATTTCCAGGTTTTCCAGGATGTGTGGGAACCCTGTTAAAACATCCAGCGGACTCTCTCAGAGCAGCTGCTGGACGCTGGGGGAGCCCCCGCCCTCCGTCACTGTCAGCCGCACAAATTATAGCTGTGGCCCGGCAAGGCCGCCGACCGCCGGGGGGGGGGGGAATCAATGTGTGCGGGACGCCGGGAGAGGTAGAGAGAGAGAGAGAGAGAGAGAGAGAGACAGCCGGTCGCTCAGGATACACGGTTTAATAAAGCGCGGATCGATGCGGCCGATGTTTTACACTCCGCTCCGGCTTTTCTCTCCAATTACGTTCACAGATCACTCGGTAATTGAAGTTTCCAGACGCCGTGTGACGGGGAATAACTCCGGTTGTTTTAGGTAAAGCTCCAAGTCCATTTGCATGTGTGATTGAACGAGTGTGTGATGAAAGAGAGTAGCCTGTGTGTGTGTGTGTGTGTGTGTGTGTGTGGAATAAATCCCCTTGTGTGCGTGTGGTTTATGTGAAGAGTTCGACTCCAAAACAGTACAAATGCATCATGGGGGAAAAAAAATAAAAGACTTATTCATCACTCAGTAGCCTATCTGTCAAATATAGCAGAGCCAGTGTGTGAAAATGTTAACGCTTTACCAACCGATAACTTAAAATTATCTTCCATCCAAATTTGCCAGAATCTAAGTGTTTTATTTTTGTGATTTTTATCATTTTGTAAGAGTTTCACACTGTGGACATCTCATTTTGGAGTGAAACTCTTCATGCGTTCTTGCAATAATTTCATAAAAATAAAAATCCTTTTTGTAGTTTTTGTACTTCGAGGATATTCTACACAGTTTAGGAATTTAGCTGCTGTTGTTATGAAGAACTGACTTACAAAGACTGCAACTGTAGAAGCCATTTACCAATACACTGCATGTGATGTAACTTTACCCAGATGGCAGGTAATGCTGGTAGTTTCACTCAATTTCACCTGATTCATGTCTGTATGACCCATTCTCCTCCAGGTAAACTTATTACCACACAGTTAAAATATATAGAAAGAACGCTACATTTACATTTCAAATCAACATGATTTTCATTTTGGCTCGAAAAAACTGACTTAGTTATTTTATCTTGTATCCGGACTTATCAATAGGATTTTTTTTTTTAATCATCTCACTGCACTGGCAGATAATTTTACCGGTTTCAACAAATTTGACATTTTTTTCCCCAGGAGAATGTAACTTGTTTCAGGACATTTACTTGGTAAACAGAAATTGTCTTGGAAAAAGTTTCTTGTTTCCAGATTTTCTTCATTGTTTTATGATGATTTCTTGACAGAAGTCATATTGGCATGAATCAAGTGAAAATTTACTGAAACCAGCAAGATTATCTGCCAGTGCAGTGAGATAATTTGACTAAAAATATCACAAAATAAGCTTGATAGGTCTGGAAACAAGATAAAATCACTGGACAGCTTGTCATTTTTTGCAGTGTGCACCTAAGATGGCTCATACACCTAAAACTGTTGCTACTGTTATCCTGGGAGGCATTAGTCCAGATTATCATGATCCATTCCAACTCCATGTGTATTCTGAGCCGATCTGACTATAATCCCCATTCAGTTACATTTTGGCGATCGATTGATCTTGCCTGATGCGGAGGAATGAGTCCTAAAAATTGCAAATCCCATCCATCTTGCAGTCTGGCCTCAAGCCAAAGACTATACCAGCCACTTGCAGGACTTTGAGTTGAAGTGAAGCATCAGTGGAGGTGCAGTCTGCCTGGTGGGCAGAGAGCCTGCTCACAGGTTCGATCCCAGCAACAGTCAGTGAGGAAATATCAAATCCAAGTTTTGGAGAGAAGGAGAGAACAGAGAAGCAGCTTCACAGTTTGAGACGGACTGTGAGCTTCACATCGCACCTGATCAATGAAGACGCACAGCTGCTACTTTTCTATTTCAACTGGCTCGTTTCTATAGAATACACTGTAAAAAAAAGTCTCCATCCTAACAAGTCATTTAGTCTTTTATTAGAGTCCTAAAATGGTAAGATTTTAAGACACAATATAAGACTTACTGACATTTTGAGATGATGTTGTGTTCTCCCCGCCATCACATCAAAAGGTTTCCATTAAACCCCCCCCCCCCCCCCAAAAAAAAAACAGTATTTCAGGGTAATAGGTACCTTGGTCTGGACCATCCCCGGCCTCTGGTCCCTTAGGTGCTCCAGGGTGGCTGCAATATCAATCTCCTTGGCACCTGCCATACACACACACACACACACACACACACACACACACACACACACACACACAAACAAACACAAATAAAAAAGGGTTGGATTGTATTCAAAGCGGCAGCAAGATAATCCAGCTAACATCTGTCAATCTGGTGTTTTATACCGACTCCCTTTGGAGCAGCAAAGCCTCTGAAGGCGATTACATTCATCCTCTTTGTACACACACACACACACATACACACACACACACACACACACACGTTGACTCTACAAACAACGCTAGGTGGTGTTTTGTTGTCAGGATGAAAAAGACGAGGGGGGAAAAGGAAAGTGTTGGAGAGGACTTTGTGAGGAAACGAGTGTGAAATCAGAGGCTTTTTGAGAGAAACCCGGGATCCTAAAGCCCGACGGCTGCTTTGATAGTCTCCCTGTAGCCTTTGAGCTCAGTGAGGTAGCCCACCCAGCACCCAGCGCTCTGCCAGCCCTGCCAACATGGGATGGTGAGACGGGGGGGGAGGCTGGGGGGTTGGGGAGGGGGGGGGGTCCTTGCCCGGTCTGTCTGTGTGCCAGACTGGCATGACGCCCCCCGGCTGAAGACAACATGGCTGCCTATGGTCGGCTATACTGACTGAATATACCACAACACAACATGATCTCATTAAAAGTCTGAAAACAGATTTACGTGCTGTGGACCAAGGTTATTATCGTTAACGAAAACTTACGAAATAACGAAAACTAGGTGTGAAAAAACATTTTCGTTGACTGAAATAAAAGTAAAAACGAGGCTTTACAAAAAAACGATAACTAACTGAAACTGTATTGTGTGTTTACAAAACGAACTAAAATAAACTAAAATTATAGAGAAAATGTCTTCAGTTTTTGTCTTTGTCAATTTATTTCTTTTTTTTAATGTTTTTTTTTTTAATCTCGCCCCTGACAAATACCCCATATTACAAAAAAAGACTAAAACTAACACTGAAACTAATAAAAACTAACCTAAACTAAGCATTTTCAAAAAATAAAAACTAAACTAGCAAACCCGCTTTAAAAACTAATTAAAACTAAACTGAAATTGAAAACAAAAAGTCAAAACAAAATAAAAATAAAAACTAATGAAAAATGCAAAACTATAATAACCTTGCTGTGGACACGATTTATGTGACAATTATGTCCCTCCACCAGAAACTGGATTCTGTGACAAAAACCTGAATTGGACATTTTCAGCTAAAGGTTGGCCAACGGTTCAGTTTAAGAAAGTAAAACAACTTTGTTAGGGTTTGGGAAATAAGAATAAGAAAAACTTTCATAAAATTTGATAGAAATTCCCTTCCACAACACCCTGACTGTTGTGTCTCCTTCAAGGAACCGTTTCATGCTGGGAAAACAGAGTATTCACAGTTTATGTGCCACCAACACGTAATTTAGTGTTAACAAGTCGGGTTTATTTCATGTATTTGTGTGAGATCAGGTTGGAAACGCAGATTACCTGCTGTGGACACAAATTATGTGAAGATTACCTTCCTCCATCATGAACTGGATTATGAATTTGATCCGATTTCACCTGTTCAGCACATGAAAAGTTTAGCTAACGGTTAAGTTTAGGCAAGTAAAGCAACTTTGGTTGAGGTGTGGGTTAAGGTTTTGGCCGTGGTCAGATAAGAAAAACAAAATTTTAAAATAATTTAAAATGAATTACAATTTTTCACAGTAGAAAGCATCTTGTCATGAGTTGGGAATTGAACCCGGTCGTCGGAGCTGAAGGTAAATGTCTCCTCCAGCATAACAATTATTATGATCAGATCATGGTATCAAGGAGTATGAAAACTGTTTTTTCAGCTGTTAATCAATGTTCGTGGCAACTTTATGATGAAACTCCATCCTGCTCACAGTCTTGACTAAACATGCGATTTAATTGCTGTATGACAAAATAAATGTAGTGTGAAGGAGACTCAAGTGTTGTCATGGGAACTTGTATTTTTACATATTCATGTGAGCATTGTTGTCTTTTATGTTTTTATTGTGAGCTTTTTCTGTCCAAGACCAATTTCCCCTTTTATCATATCTTATGTTATCTTATATATTCACAATGTGCTTATAATGTGATTATGATGCCTTATAATGCCTTATAAGCACTAATTCAAGCCAACTCTATACTGTCTGGAGTCTGGTAAGTTGATCTACTGTACAGGTGACCATCTGAGGGAAAGAAAAAGATGGAAGGAGAGAGGGAGAGGAAAGACAGGAGTGGGAGAGTGGGAAAAAGAGGCAGAAAGAAAGAGGAAAATAACAGGACAGAAACAGGAAGACTAGAAATGAAAGATCTTAGAAAGAAAATAACTATCAAAGAGAGAGAGACAGAAAGAAGGGAAAAAGACATTTTGGACAGAGAGAGAGAGAGAGAGAGAGAGAGAGAGAGAGAGAGAGAGAGAGGAGAAGACACCTCAAAGAAAGAGAGAGGCAGCTGAAGATCTAGAGGAGAAAAAGAGAGAGACATCTCCAAGAGAGTGGCGGGAGAAACAATTAAATTCACAAAGAGCGAGAGAGGGAAAAAAAAGAAAAGAGAAAATAGATTTAATTTGTTTTCCGTACGGCCGCCCCCCCCCCCTCCTCCTCCTCCTCCCCCCTCCTCCTCCTCCTCCCCCCTCCTCCTCCTCCTCCTCCTCCTCCTCCGTCCCCATTCTGACGAAACAAAAAGCGCAAGCGTTTTCTTTAAATTTTTTTGTTTTGACACATAATAATACTTCTCTTTCTTGCCCGTCACCAAGAGGAAAATGAATGGCGGGAGAATCGCTCATTCACACCATTTTCTCTTTCTGCTGAACAGGTTTTGTGAGTTTTTTTTTTTTGTTTTTTTTTTTCTTTTTCACTTTTACTCAAAAACACAATAGACTCCTTTCCAGCCAGGAAAGCCGCCACACAACCCTGCTGCTGCTTTAGGTTTTTTTTTCTTTTTTTTTTGAGGACTTAACAAGCCGAGGGCTATTGTGCAGGTTCTGATAAACCTCAAAACGGACTAACGGCATTAAAAAAAAAAAAAAAAAAAATCGCCTTATTTGAGCCTTTCCCTCCTTGCAAAACTCTCTCTCTCTTCAAGAAGGAGGTGGTGGAGGGAAAGAAAAAAAAAAAAAAAAACCCAGCCTCATTTTGAGCTTCTCTCCTCAGCAAGACTCTCGCTTCAGGGTGGAGGTCGAGGAGGTGGGTAGGGGTGGGTGGAGAAGGGGGGGGGGGGGGGGTGTCTATAGAAGAGGAGAAGGAGGAGAAAAATAAAAGAGAAAGAGAGAGAAAGCTGCGGGCCCTTGAGGAGGCCGTGAAAGAGCCGCGAAAGCCCCGAAGCCGAGCGCCGGGCTCACCAGCTGGACCTGGGAACAAACCGAAAGGAACGGAGGGGAGCTGAAAGGCTCTCCGGCTCTCGATGGGTTTCACTCCATTCTTAAGATGAAGAGGAGGGTAGAGGAGGGAGGGAGGGGTGGAGGGAGGAGAAAAAAGCCCCCCCCCCCCCCCAAAAAAAAAAAAAAACGTGAGAACCCCACCAATACCTCCTCAACCCCTGCAACACCGCCATAATTCTCGGTCGGGACAAATTTACAATTCATTCCTTGGGGAGAAAAAGAACGGGAATGGGGGGGGGGAGAGGAGGGACAGAATGGAGGAGAGGATGGAGGGAAGGAGGAGAGGGGGGGTTGGGGGGTTGGAGTAATTTGGTGTCTGAGGAGGAAGAGGAGGATGAGGAGGAGGAAGAGGAGTCTTTGATCAGGCTGAAGACGCTCCAGACGGACAAAACAGGGGGATGAAGCCTGTTTATCTGTGGATTAGAGTTTACACACCTTTTATATTCTGACATGAGTCTTTATGACAGAAATAAATTCACAGTTCACACTACCAGTCAACAGTCTGGACACACCATGTTTTCTCATTCTCTTAAAGCCATTCTGATCTAAAGGCTTCTGCTTAAACGCTTGAAATTTGTTTCTTAGACAAATATAAACAGTGAAGTTGATCCTATGTGTGAATTTCTTTCCAAAACCTTTTGCCTTTCCATCAAGGCAAAGGGCCTTGATGGAATCTAAAATATAAGATAATTTAATTCCATAATTCCATTTGTGTCATTTCATAGTTTTGATGTCTTTACTGTTATTCTAAAATGTGGAAAATAGTAGAAAATAAAGGAAAATGTGGTGTGTCCAAACTTTTGACTGGTAGTGAGTATCATGTGTAAACTGATGTAAGCTATATTAAGACAGGGTTTTTCAATGGGTTTCAATTAGTGCTAGATTTTTGTTTACTGGTGGTTTTCGTGCTTTATGCTGATCACCGACTGCAGGTCATAGTTTATCCGCCTTTTTATTTATCTCTACATCAGCGGTTGAGAGTTAATATCGCTTTACTGAGCAGATAAAGGAGAGTAGAGTCACGGTCAGTTTCCTCTCCAATAAATAAGACCAAAAAAAAAAAAAAACATCCACACCGAAACTAAAGAAACAAAGAGGAAAAACCAAACAGCTGTCAGGAATCTTTTAAACAGCTGATAAAACATAAAGCCTCGTCATCGCCCTCGGGTGAAAACCAGTTTGGTGAAGAGGTTCAGCCGTCGGTGGTAGAAGTACACAAATTCCCTACTCAAGTAAAAGTGCAAATACTCATTTAAAAATATAATCTGGTAGAAGTCGAAGTACCATCTCAAATCCTTTACTCAAGTCAAAGTATAAAAGTATGTGGGCTTAAATTTACTTAAAGTATAAAAGTAAAAGTCGTTCTCTAAAGCAGTGGTTCTCAAACTTTTTCACGTCAAGGACTCCTAAACTGACACAAACTAGACCACGGACCCCCATTTGATAAGATTTTGTCCCAGGGTCCCCCATCTGATAAGATTTTTGCTTTCAGATGTTTTATTACAGAAAGTGTATGAAACCCATGACCAAAATAGTCATACATTCTGTCGTTGTGTTACTTATGGATGGAATTATAGTGAAAATAAATGATTCCCCTTTTTGCTGGGGACCCCCTGGAACCCCCTCAAGGACCCCTGGAGGTCCCCGGACCCCACTTTGAGAACCACTGCTCTAAAACAGTAATTTCTAATGTTCTAAACTGGTTTTCAGCTGAATTCACTAATGTTAATTCTCTCTCTCTTGTTGCTTCTCTCTTCTTCGTGTTGCTTCTCTCTCTCTCCCCTTTTCCCTAATTTTTGGTGTCGCTTTGCTGAACAAGCAGCCGATCACATCTGGCTCTTGATCAGCTGCTTCCGGGATGGAAGCCGTCTGATGCTGAAAATATATACATTTTTTTATAAAATCAGCTGATGATTTCCCGAGAGTAACGAGTCTGTTTTGAAAATGTAGTGAGTAGAAAGTACTGATTTTTCTTTTGAAGTGTAGTGTAAAAAGTCTTCAGTGGAAGAAAAACTTGAGCAGACCCACCGCAGAACATCACCTGCTCAGATCTACTGGGTCTCTATTAGTGGCGATTGGACTCTCTTCTCTGTTGCAGCCTCACTTTAGATGGAGTTCGGCTGGATTTTGACGTAAAAAGTAAAGTGCGGCTCTGTTTGAATGAAACCAGCACTTGGGTTTCATAAGAGTCGGTCACTTTATTTTCCCCCCCTGGGCGGATCTTTCATTTAGAGGCGAGGATTAGCAACTCGGACAAAATCAATGTTGAGGACATGTTTCGCAGTGCGAAATTAGGATTCAGGATAGAGATAAAAGTATTTCTCCAGGGTACGGAGAGGTGACCGCCACCCCACACACCTCCCCCCCCCACCCCCCGCCAACCCCCCCCCCGTCTCGGGGCCCCGGATCACAGTGTGACAGCCTGGGAAAAGGCTCCCGATGGCCGACTGACCCTTTGATCTGGTATTAAAGACCCAGGAGCTCGTTATGCTGAAACACTTCCCACACACACACACACACAGGCACACACACACAGGCACACATATACAGATGCACACACACACACACACACATACAGATGCACACATAGACATACATGGACACAAACACACACTGACATGCAAATACACACATACATGGGCGCACAGTCACACAAAAGACACACACACACACACAGAGACACACATGAATACACACACACACACACACACACACACACTGAGACACACATGAACACACACACACACACACACACACGCACAGATGCACCCAAACAAAGACACACCAACACACACACCATGAAATGCACACACACAGGCAGGTCCATGTACAGACACTCAGGAGGCGTGTCAGTGTGAAGAGTGTGAGTGTGTGTGTGTGTGTGTGTGTGTGAGTGTGTGTGTGTGTGTGTGTGTGTGTGTGACGTCATAGTTCACCCACCTACAACACTGAAGGTAATCAGACAAAAATCAGAAAATCAGTGTAACATGCTGTCATGAACCCTACAGCTTCTGGTCACAGTTTATTAAACCATGCTGTGACTTTAATACTCATCATGGATTCACAATGTGTTGGAAACGCAAAAACTATTATGATGACTTCTAATTTCTGATGCTGGTGTCAAACAGTAAAGACTGAGGTCGACTTCAAACTTCAAACTGTTTCTGGACTTTAAATGTGGGACAAAATTACAAAACATCTGCAGTTTCTTACAGTCTCTCTCTGATTACAGTGATTAATCATTAATCACTGTAATCAACTGATCAACTATTATTTGCAATACCAAAATTAGTATCCTAATCATTCCTCCATATTGCTTTGATACAATCACTATACATTCTCATATAAATAACCACTTTGGCAATATTAATATTTTGACAGCCATGCCAATAATGCAGCTTTGAATTTGAGAGAGAACCCACTCTCTCTGTCTCTCTCTCTCTCTCTCTCTCTCTCTCTACTCTCTCGTGCAATTTCCAGACCCTTGACTAAAGGGGGGAAAAAAAAATGTTGCCATGGTAACGCCTCTCTACACAGACACCGTAAACCAAGGGAGGATGGAGAAAAAAAAAAAAAAGAACAAAAAAAAACCGGTGCCGCCCACCTTTAGCCATCTTGTTGAGGACCATGTCGATCAGGATGTAGGTCCCACTTCTCCCCGCGCCGTCACTGGGTGGGCGAGAGACAAAGAGACAGAATGGAGGAGAGAGAGAGAGAGACAGAGAGAGAGAGATTAATCGAATGGAACAGTTGAATTTCTCATAATTTAACATAAAAAAAAAAACAAACCTTTATTTGTATAGCACCTTTCATACACAACATGCAGCTCAAAGTGCTTTACATCAATAGAAGGCAGATAAAAGACAGATAAAATGATAAAATTCATATAAAAGAACAAGCAAAATGCATTGCATATAGTTTGAGAACTCTATGCACCATCCATTTCATGTACATTTAGCATGTTATGGATATTAAAATATCTCTACTTTATGGACCAAGGGTTGAAGTAGCAAATCAAATTTAGTTACTGTAATTGAGTAGCTTTTTGCTCACCATACACATCGCATCAGAAACCGAATCGTCGTGATTGTAAACTGGCCAATTCCTGTGCTGCCATTAGCCAACGGTCAGTCAGCAGAAGATTTTAAGTTTAATCTTTACTTAAAATATTTATAAGAATATTTTGTATATTTTTAAATTAAAAGGATCGAGCTTAAACTCTGTCCTCTCTCCCTTTTTACATTGAAAGATCTTACTTTCTTTCAAAAGAGAACATTCTCTTTTTGTAAGAAAGCAACATTACTTTACTTACTCGGAGCACATTATAAATGAGCTACTTTTTATCTTTACTTCAGTAGATTTTTACACCGGTAATTTAACTTCTACTAAAAGCGAGGCAGCACCAGTGAAATTGTCAGTTTCAGCTGGACTGGTCTTTTTCGAGATGTTAAAATATTCTTCTACAACTACTGTAGTTTCATTAAAATATACAAAATAAAGACAAATATACACAGTTAATTTCGACTTGCATCAACTTGCATCAAGCATATCAAGCACAAAATTAGCCAAAAACAAGCCAGAGACCCATCGATGTTGTTGCAGTTCCTACTGTCCACAGACAGAGGGCGACAGAAGTCACAGAATACTTAACGCACCTTTAACTAAAATTTCAGCCAAGTAACAGAACTCCTACTTCTACTTCTGTTAGCACTCTTTCCACCTCCAATTACAGAATTACTTTTTACTTTTTACACGTGTAGCTTCCTTTACAAAAGGTTTATGGGTGTCAGGGTGGGTTAGTGGATAAACTGAGCGTCCCGTAGTGGAGGTGTCACAGGTTCGATCCCTGCACCAGCTGGACGTCTCATTAAAGCAAAGACACTGAACCCTCTACCTGCTCCGGATGAGAAAACCACGTAAAATTTCTTGTTTTTACATCTTCAGCGAACCGAATCTAGAGCTTTTATGCAGACTAGAAAGAATTCCTTGTCGCCTCGGTGCCAGTTAATGCAGATCCAAACAAATACAACACAAATACACTGTAAAAAATTAAGAATAAATAACTCTGTGACATTTCTAGGCATTTTGACAGACTGGTTGGATGTGTATCTCGATTCCATTCCTGCTTTCTGCAAAATTGCACAGTGAAGTTATGAAATTGTAATAACTCACACCTCTGAACTTAACATTAACACTTTTTTTTCCCCTCGTTCCTTTCCATATTTATACATGATGTTATTGTTTTTTTGTTTTAGCTAAGACGGATGCGACCCGACTCCAGTGTTAAGCAGGTGAGCAGCAGTCACAGAGATTTAATATGCCGAAGGTTTATGAGTCGGCTAATGCTATTTCAAGGGGATAAACAACTTCAAAGGCGTATAATTATGGAACAGAGAGATTGAAGAGGTTTTTTTTTTTTTTTTTTTTTTGGTTAGGAATTAAATAACATCAAAATATAAACCCGTTTCTAACAGCAGTAAAGCTGTAATGTGGTTTTTTTTTTTTTTTTTGATGTAGGACGTGAACGTGTGTTCTTCTGTTCTTGAAATCAGACGGCGGAGAAACACAAACCGAACAGACAGCTGAGGCACAGAAATGAATTAAACTCGGTAATGTGTGTGGAGATGAATATTTTGGATTTCAGATTTATTTCAAGTGTTGAAAATTGATGCCTGCTCCCCCACCAGTCTGTTTCATGTTGCTGCTGTATAATCCAACACGCTCAAGAGTGTGTGTGTGTGTGTGTGTGTGTGTGTGTGTGTGTGTGTATGGGCTTGCAGAAAATAACCAAGGCTCTAGTAAAAATGAAATATTCAGGGAGTGCACACACACACACACACACACACACACTGTTGTGTATTCCAACACGCCCGGTGGCAGTAATTGAGCAGTACCTCTGCAGTATGTGTGTGTGTGTGTGTGTGTGTGTATGCACTCTACACACTCTACTACTATCGCTCTGATCTCAGTGTGTGTGTGTGTGTGAGTGTGTGTGTGTGTGTGTACATCTCGTACAGGTTATTACAGAGCGATTAGATCTGTCGTATCGCTGCACCTCGCCAGGATCATTACATGGCGATCAAAGATATGGGGGGGGGGGGGGGGGGGGGGGGAGGAGGGGTGTGTGTGTGTGTGTGTGTGTGTGTGTGGGGGGGGGGGGGGCAGTAAAAGCCTGAGGGCTATGAGAAAACACACGTCAAGATGTCTGCTGCTTTCCTTCACTCCCTATAACAGAGAGAGAGAGGGAGAGAGAGAGAGAGAGAGAGAGAGGGAAAAGATAGACAGAAAGAGGCAGAGAGAGAGGAAGAAAAACAGAGAAACAAACAGAAAGACAGATAGAGAGAGAGAGACAGACACAGAGGAGGAGAGTGAGACAGAGAGATAGAGAAGAAGGCGAGAGAGAGAGACAGAGAGAGACAGAGAGAGAGAGGGGTAGACAGTCTACCAGATGCTCTGCATGCTGAGTGACTGTGATTGAATAACTGAGTTGGATTTGACAGTCGTCAGCGGGCGGTGACTGTTTGAAATTTAAGGACTTCAATACCCAGAATTCCTGTGAGGTGACATCAGTAAAGCGGTCTGTGATGCTTTATACCGAAGGAAACCGAAGAGACGAGAGAGGAGAAGACCTGGTTCTCAAACCCAGGCAGTTGCAAGATAATTTTGGGGGGGTCGCGAGATGATTTATGGGATACAAAAAAAGCACATTTCTACTATACATATTTATTATCGTGTAATCTTTTCAGACATTTCTGTAATTTTTGCTTATTTCCATTGAAATACTGAATCGTTTTCAGCCTCTTGGCCTCCTGATAAATCAATGAAACAACCTGAAAATGGAAAATCATTCTTCAGCTGAACTGCTCAGCGCTCTGCATGTGCAGCCTGTGATGGGGGTCGCTGGTTTAGGATACAGTTTGGATTTAGTTCCTCTTAAAGGAATAGTTCACCCAAAAATGAAACCTCTGTCATCATCTCCTCCCCCTCATGCCAGTTGAAACACAGGTGAAGTTTGTCCATATAACACACAGGGAGGCTGCAGCACAACTCCATAGCAGCCTTCTCCAAAACAACTGAAGTCAGTGGGGACCAGTTCTTCAGAGTTCCAAAAAGACCTACAGTATATTTACACCATCATTTAGTGCAAATCTTAACTACAGCTGATTGATCTGCAACAAATAATGGTGTATAGGTCTTTCTATTCACAGTGTGATTGTTTGGCTGTTTTTGTTTTGGAGCTCTAAAGAACAGGTCCCCATTGACTTCAGTTGTTTTGGAGAAGGCTGCTACCAAGTTGTGCTGCAACCTCCCTGTGTGTTATATGGACTAACAAATTTCACCTGTGTTTCATTTGGCATGAGGGTGAGTAGATGATGACAGAATTTTTGGGTGAACTATTCCTTTAAGTTTCAATTCCTCACTTCCTGTGGGTGGAGACGTGTCCATACTGACACTCGGGTTTAATTTGTGTAAATTGGACAAATCTACAGCGTGGGGATGAGATGCAGCTCCATGCTGTGATTTAGGTGATAAGACGGGTGGATTTTCACATAAACATCTTGCCTCGTTCCTCTTTAACCTTAATTGCTTTTTTGTTCCACTGCAGGTCTGGTCTAGTTGTAGTAATTAGACAAGATAGTTAGACACAAATTCTACCTCTATGTATGTGTTGCTGTACATTTTATCTGTGTCTGGTGAGATTCAACCAGCCACTAATACCCCTTTCCCACCAACATGGAATGGGTTCCGTTCTGGTTCGCGCGCATAATTTTGAACCGTTTCTACCAAAATTAAATTGGTTCGGACCCCAAAAAGTTGGTTCCCAGCTGGAACCAAAAAATAGCAGGTTTTCAACTGCGAACCGTGACGTCATCAGTGGGCGTGTCATATTCTACAGGTGCACGTAATAGTCGTCTACGTCTTCTTCATTAATAGTTGGTCCATGCTTGTTTTTTGGATAAAAACAAATATCTGTAATAACAGAACAACAGCTTGCAGGTAATCAATGCGATCCGCCATCTTGCTACTACTGTTTACTTCCGGTGTGTATTGTGCAACGCCCTCCTTTGATGACGCATCCTTGATTACAATGGTTCCACTCAAAACTGGTGGAAACAGTTCGGTTCGGAAATGGTTCGGTTCGGAAATGGTTCGGTTCGGTTCGGGCCGGTTCGCTAGATAGCACCAAGGTTCCAAGAATCCTGAACGGAACCGGTTCAAGAACCAGAGCTAATTTGGTGTAAAAGGAGTGTAACTGACCATCAGTTCTATTCTAACAATGTAGTTTGGCTCGTAGAATCATAACAGTGGCTTGTGAATTTTGGGATGATCCTGGTGTACAAATAAAGTGAAGTTTCCTGCCTTGGTGCAGTCGAGCAATTTAGTCTAGAAATGCACATCATCAGCACTTACACATCATCGTGTAAGTGCCATTATGCCATATTAAACAACAGATCACTCAGCAGACAGACAGAACGGCTATCTGTTATGGATGTTGGCTTTTTTTTCTTCCATCCAATCATTGCAGGATGTTTTCACGAAGAACTGTGGCAGATTTTTTCCGTTAAATACCGATTTAATTATGTCCCGCTGGTCTGAGTTATTTCCTCAGGTGGTGGGGATACGCAGATGTGATCACACACACACACACACGCATGCACACACACACACACACATACACACACACACACGCAGGCGACAGCTGCAGCCCTGCCTCCTCTCTCTCCCTCTCACCCACAGCCTCCGACCAACACACTGCAAACTTTGAAGTGTCTCCAATTAAAAGTTCTCCTCCTCCATGGACAGTTTGTCAAGTTAAATTATAAGTTTTGACTAATTTCTCTCACTCATTTAAAATGTTTGTCATCCTCCACAACCGCTGAGTGACATGAGCGCTGGAGAGAAACGAGACGGAAACACAGACTGCGGGACAGAAACCTGCCACCTGGACAGATTCAGCCTCAGATGATCTGTGCGAGTGTTACATCAGTATTACCTCTGTGTATCTGCTTGTTTGTTCATTTATAATGAAATATAAACACTCTGCATTCTGGAACACTTTACACCCAGGGTCGGCCACGTTCTAGAACCCTTTTTAAATGCAAGGCTAACCGCATTCTAGAACCTTAAAAATTCTAGAACTTTTAAACCAGGGTTTACTACACTCAGGGCTAACTGCATTCTGGAACATTTTAAACATAAGGCTAAATGCATTCCAGAACCATTTAAACCCGGGTCTAACCACATTTCAAGAACCCTTTTAAATGCAAGGCTAACCTCATTCTAGAACCTGAAACATTCTAGAACTTTTAAACCAGGGTTTACTACACTCAGGGCTAACTGCATTCTGGAACATTTTAAACATAAGGCTAAATGCATTTCAGGACCATTTAAACCCGGGTCTAACCACATTTCAAGAACCCTTTTAAATGCAAGGCTAACCTCATTCTAGAACCTTAAAAATTCTGGAACTTTAAAACCTATGGGGTTAACTGCACTATAGAACCTTTTAAACTCAGGGCTAACTGCATTCTAGAACTTTGTTAAACCGCGGAGAACCGCAATCTAGAACCCTTTAACAAAAGGCTAACTCCATTATAAAACCTTTAAAATGCAACATATTGACACAAAACACTTTTACTGCACAGTGTGTTAAACATAAAATGCATTATTCTGATCATTATTATTATTATTATTAATATACTTGCCTGCAGTGGACTATGATAGGACACGAGCGTCCCCGGTAGCACTTGTTAACTTTTCTGTAAAAAACAGAACAGAACACAAACAGTTCAGTGTTAACATCACACACACACACACACACGCACACACACACACACACACACACACACACACACAGGTAGATCATCACATAACTGGGATGTCAATAATAACGACAGAACAGCACAGAACAGACCTGTCAACTCCACTGTGACTTTCCATCAAGAGAAGAAAACCAGACATAAACCTGTATTCCTCATCAAGTCTCTTACAGTTGGATATAGTTTCAGATCATCATAAAAATATTTTCTGATTTCATTTTCTTTGGCTCTTTTTAGTGTTAACATCTGCAACATACCGTCAGTCCATACATTTATTCAGCATAACATTTCCCCAGTCTTACTTCAACAGTGAAAATATGTGTTAAATTAAAAAGTGCAACAAAAAATAGGAACGCAAGTTGAAAACCATGAAATAAACACAACTGTATTTCCCTGGAATGATGAGGGAAACAAAATATTCTCTGTTCATTATGCAGTAATCACATACAATTAACTATGGAACACTCTGGACAGTCTGTGTGTCTGTGTGTGTGTGTGTGTGTGTGTGTGTCTGTGACTTTGAGCTATTAACTATGTCACATTTTGGGAAATATTTGCCTGTGTGTATGTGTGTGCAGCTGTACACAGTAGTGAATAGGAATTATACTTCAGAACACACTGATCCTACCTAGATACAGTATATGTACCTGAGTAAAAAGTATTTGAAAATACTTTTTATGGTTTGTTTTAGCCCACGGTAGGTGCCAGGTGGGCGGGGCTTTGTGCCGTAAAGCAAAAGAGCCAGATAGAATTTCCCTCCAGGTTTACTGGTGGTAAAATGCTAAGTAGTACCTTTAAGAGCAATATATCACTATATGGACAAAAACCACCTGTTTCCAAACAGCACATTTTTCAGGAATTGAAGAAAATGATGCTTCTTTTATTACTGACTAGTCAATCCCTGGGGATGCACGCGCCACAACTACCTGCAGACTTACAGGGATTTTTAAAATTTTTTTTTTACCTTTATTTAACCAGATAAGTCAATTGAGAACCAATTCTCATTTACAGTGATGACCTGGCCAAGAGGCAGAAACAGAAGACATTAACACATAAATATTAACAACATTAGTCAAATTTAAGATATCACAATATATACAGTATATACAACAACAAAAATCTATGTACTATGGACCAGAAAAATTTTGCTTGTAATGAGTCGGGATGCGCGCGCCACAACTCCGCGCAGACTTGCCAAAAATGCGCATAAACAGCATAAATTTGGGAAAATGGAAAAATCTGATTCGTCAGTCTCTGCCTATGCCAATGCTCAATGCTCATATGCAGTTTCATATTGATTGGCCAACCCATTGAGGAGCAAAATGGATGCAGACAGACAGAGTTTTCCTCATTTTATAGTAGGACGCTCATGTATTTCTCAAAAACTCATGAAACTCACTCAACACAAATTCCCATGGAAACTTTCAGATTCCCAAAAGTTACTGTCGCATGATTTCTCCATGACAGAAGACATTAGTGTTAGCATCAGTATATGTTGCCGTTATTTTGTGCTGACTAGTAAAACACAGATGAGTGTAACATCCCTTTAAAGATTGTGGTGAAAACGTCGTTGATCAAAGAGTGCGGCAGCCAGAGGACCGACACAAACAGCCAGTTCATGTCTGAACAGGCACAGAGCCGCCGGTTTCATCCCAGCTGGAGATCATCTCTGATTCTATTTCATGGAGAGACTCTAAATAACAATATTCAGCAGGAATATATTATGTAAAGGCACGGATGTGTGTGTGATCCATAATGTATCACTGCTGTCGAGGAAAAATAAAAAAAAACGTCAGCCCTGCCGTGTTGACACTTTACTTTTTCTTCCTTGAAAGAATTGAAAGTTTCCATGGTCAGTTATGTTTTGAGAGAGTTTCATGACTCTTGGGAGCTTGAAACCATTTGAAACCCCCTTTATCAACTGGATTCAACCAGTTCAAAACTGTTCCCAGACCTTTTCGAGTCCCAAGTCAGTCTCAAGCCTTGAGGCACAAGTCTCAAGTCAAGTCCCAAGTCTAAATGTAGAACAACAAGACAAGTCAGAACAAATAAAGAGTCCAGTATCAATTTAATATCTTAAAGAAAACTAAATATCTAGGACTTTTCAATGCAATATGGTTTTAATTGGATAAAAACTTGGTAAGAGCATCATGAGTTTGATTTCTATAATCAGTTTCAACTTCAATAAATTCAATCATTCCATACAAATTCAGAAAACAGAATTTAAATTCAGTCGTCTGCTGGAACAAATCTCATCACTTTCAATCTAAGTCATTTACACAAACACAAGATCTCAAGTCAAGACTTTAGAAACCTTTTCAAGTCAAAGTCAAGTCCCAAGTCACCAGAACCCAAGTCAAGTCAAGTCTCAAGTATTTAAAATTGTGACTTTTAGTCTGACTCAAGTCTGGTCTTTCCAGTTGTCCCTGTGTATAGTTTCAAAAATTGGGATGTCAATCAGAAAATTACCAGTCTTTTCTCAGTTCCTTGAAAACGTACATTCTTGGAGATATGTGGTTTTCATCTTTCATTTCAAACTTCTAATAAATAAAACACATGAAAATCAAAGAATCCCATATGAAGTACTGCAGTAGTTTGAGCGATAGGTGTGTTACACGGGATGCAACACTGTTCACTGCAAAAAAAACCTGTGTCATATTTTCTGAGTTTTTCGGGACAAACAGGCTTAGCATTAGATTAACCATGCATGCATTTTTGATATCAGCAGGTTTTGAAAGAGTTTCATAAAGCCAAGGGTCAAATAAACACACAACCATCATCCTTCAGTTAAAGCTGCACTTGGCGACTTTGCACGTTGGTGGTAAATGTTTTGAATTTTGAGGACTTCAATACCCAAAAATCCTTTTGAGATGATGTCAACAAACTAAATTTCTCCTGGTGGGGTGGAGCAGCGTTGGTGAGTCCAGCTTTCTCTGGACGGAGCGAATCTACGGCATCTGGACCACTTCCTGATCCAGGCTGGATTTGTACACAAAACTAAATTCTTGCCTTGTGCAGCTTTAACGCAAAACCATGAAAAATCACCAAAAGTTAGGAGTTAGGAGGTTTCTCCACCTGAAAATACACACATAACATCCCCCCTCTCTCCCCCCCACCCCCAAAGAAAAATTGAAAAGTCAGATCCCAATGCAGATACTCAGAGTGATGTTACCATGGAAACAGCCGGCAGAGGATCACCGATGGGGGGAGGGAGGGAAGGGAGGGGGTGGGAGGGGGGTTAAGGGGTATGGGATTCAAAGGAGACGCCCCATTAGAGAGATTCAAGCGAGAGAGAGAGAGAGAGAGAGAGAGAGAGAGAGAGAGAGAGAGAGAGATTCCAGTCTTTAGAGGTGGCTGGTAAATACAGAACTGCTTGCCATGAAGCATAATTTATTGTGTAATTCTCTTGTTTTGTTCCGCTTTATTATTTCTATTATTATAATTCTTATTCACATTTTTTAATCACTCAAAACACATTTGTACATGTATATTTATCATTGTTTTATTAATTGATTTTCTATTGCGTTGGCAACAATTTGAATTTGAATTCGATGAGAGAGATGGAGTGGGAAAGAGAGCCACACGAGATATACAGAGAAAGACACACAGTGAGTGAGAGAGAAAGAGAGAAAATGGAAAAGAGAGAGAGGGAGAGAGAGAGCTACGGAGAGAGATATAGATGAGAAGAAAGACAGACAGAGTGACGGCAGACAGAAAGAAAGAGATATAGAAAGTGAGAGAGAGAGTGAGAGAGATTAAGAGAGAAAGGCAGCAACATAAAGAGAGAGAGAGAAAGAAAGGGAGAGAAAAACAGCAAGACAGAGAGAGTAAGACAGAACGAGAGAAGAGAGAACAACATACAGAGAGAGAGAGAGAGAGAGAGATGGGAGAAAGTCGGAGAACGAGAAATACAGCAAGAGACATAGAAAGAGAGACAGACGAGAAAGAGAGAGAGAGACAATATGTATGACTGTAAATAATGCTAACCCTTGCTATTTTGTTAATCTATAATATTGCATCTTAAGCTCCCTTTTCGCTGTTTCTTTCCTTCCTTCTTGCATTTTAATGTATGACATGAGAGAGAGAGAGCGAGAGAGAGAGAAAGAGAGGGAGAAAGGGAAGGCACCGTGAGAGAGGAAGGAGGAGAGGAGGTGATCGGAGGCAGTCAAGCAAACCATGAGCAAGCAAAAAAGGCGAGAGGTCATCACAGGTCACCGGGCACAGCAAGGAGAGAGAGAGAGAGAGAGGGAGAGAGGGAGGAGGAGGAGAAAAGAAGGGGAGGAGAGGGGAAATCAACAGGAGAAAAAGGGGAGAGGGGGAGGAGGGGGGAGGCAGGGTCCATGAGGCCCCTTGGTTGCAGAGTCACAGTCTCCAATGATCACTTTTGTGACTATGCAACTGGGCTTATATTACTAGCTGCAACATCACAAAAATGACACTGGCAACCGCTAGTTAGCTGGTAAAACGACAGGGGGGAAAAAAGAGAGAGAGGGAGGGAGAGGGAGAGAGAGAGAGAGAGAGAGAGAGGCTGAGGGGGAAGAAGGGGAGGACGTACGAGTAAATGCTTTCGCTCAGTCAGTTGTGAGTCAGGTTATAATAAAAAAATAAATAAAAAACATGCCGGCACAAACATAGAAGAAGGAGAGAGAGAGATATTTCAGCCGGTGGGGGGTGAAGGGGGGGGATTGTGTCCTCAAACCATCGAGGTGGAAAAAAGAAAAAAAAAAAAAAAAGAAAAAGGAAAAGTCACAGGTTGTTATTGTGAAAGCACCATATCCCCGGTAATAAAAGTGAAAAATATATCCCCCCGTGCTTTCTTCATTGTGTTCTGACCCCGCCGCCGCGTGAGCAGAGGCAATATTTCCTAACTGATGGTGGGTGGCGACGCCCGCCAGACCTCTTTATAATAGCTTTGACCACAAACCCTCGCTCTCGATATCTCACCTAATTGATGTGCGCCACCGACACGGTGAAAACCGGGTGGGGGGGTGGGGGGGGTGAGGGGGGGGGGGGCGAGCCGGAGTCTATCACTTGAGAAAATCCGCAGTGAATCGGGGAAAGAGAGAGAGAGGGAGATAGAGAGAGAGAGAGAGAGAGGGGCCGGGCCGGCTCCCACATAATAGGCAATACAGTATATCAGTTTAAAAGAGGTCAAAGAGGGAGAGAGAGAGAGGGAGGAGAGCGGGTATGAAGGCGCCAGAGATAAAGGATCACTCCGCCACCGTTCCCTTCAGTGCATCCTGAATCACACCGTTATCCACTGGAAAATGCCCAGGATGTCTGAGGATATATATATATATTTTTTTTTTCTCCACTGTATCGAAACTAAGATCCCGAGTCTTAGCGGGTTTAGGAGGGTCAAACACCTCTAGCACCTTCTCTGATGGGTCTCGCCTTCTTTTTTTTTTTCAGCCCTTTGTCGTCGTCTTTCTTTTTGTTTCAATAACAGACAAAAAAATACAGAAGAGGCGCGTCCAGTCCAGTCCAGTCCAGTCCAGTCCAGTCCAGTCCAGTCCAGTCCAGTCCTGACCGCCAGAGTTTCTTCTCTCTTGTATCTTCTACTTTGCAGCTGCCTCAATAAAAGGCAAAAAATACTCAAAAGGAAAATTCCACCCTCAGATAGTCTGATACTGTCAGATCTCATCAGTCTGTGATGTTCAAGGCATTTCAGGAGTTATTCTGGGTTGAAGTGTTGTAATTTTTTGGTGAGCCCACTTTCCCTCAGCCTTCTACTAGTTTGTGATTTTTGGGTTTCCCAGAACCACCAGAGAAGGGGCGTGAACTTATTGCTTTCAGTCAAAGTTGGGTGATTCAATTTTTCTCAAGGAGGTTAGATTTTGCTTTGTCTCATCTGTTAGCTACCTATAGTCTATGATCGCGGCCACGCCCATTACTCAAACCCCAACCTGTCTTGCAGCCGCATTGCATTCTGGTCTCTCTCCTGCTCCTGTGGGTGGAGAAATTGGTCTCTCTTCTTCTACGATGGATTTCTCCCTGTATGATTGTTGAACGTCTCTCGGTGCAAAATGGCGGCTCTAGAAAGAAGCCCTCGCTCTTTGATTCTGAGGGACTGACACCAAAACCTGACGTTTACCGCTGGTGTTTTACATCCTGAAACATTTTCTCATATCAAACTCACATTGGAGCTGCTGGAGATATCTGGAGGTGACGTCACATCATCTACATTTGGCCAGTTATCCCAATAACAGCAAACTGAAATATAATTTCTATAAAACATGCACTACCATAACCATCGCAGATTTCCCTCCCATGTCTTCCACACTGCATCTCTCTCAGTCTTTGCTCTGTTTCAGTAAAGGCAAACATTTTTCCAAGCAGACTTGTTTACATACAGAGGCTGGAGATGCTCAAACCAAACCAAAGAAACACAAAGCGAGGAGCAAACTACTCAAAAACTTACCAAAACTGGAAAACTAACCAGCCCTCTGGACCATATTATGAGAGTGAGGGTGATTTTTTTCCTTGAGGACAACTTTGAAAAAAACTTCCATTAGTTCTTTAAACACCTTCCAACACCTCCGCACTTTCACTATCAGCAACTTCACTTTCAACACCTGCTCAGGTTCCTTATGTAGTTTAAAGTCTTAATGAAAAAAGAAGGAGTTCCAAGGCTCTCTTCAAGCAAAAATCTAAAGAGCCTTTATTTCCTGCCTAGTTCAAAAGAAGAAAAGAACAACTCCAACGCGTTTTTTGGCCATGCTGTGGCCTTCATCAGGGAGTCGCACACCAAACTGCACGGAGAACAAGAAGGCTTAGTTTAGTTTAAAGTCTTTTTTTTTTTTTAAGTTTCTCTAAAGGCGGTTCCCTACCTGCGGAAGTCGAGCAGCGTCCGGCTGGCCTCCGGGACGTTCTGGTTGAGCCAGGTGAGGAAGTGGAACTGGGTGACGGTCCGCGTCTCGTTGGTCTGCATGTTCTTCAGGTAGAAGCTACGAACCAGGAAGTCGTCGCACCAGATGTGTTCGGACACCAGGTTGACCTGCAGGAGGCACACACACACACACACATATACACGCATATATACACACATATATACACACATGCACACACAGACCAGAGCCAAATACGTCATGAAACCATCTTACACATACACTGGCCATCAAAACAGCATGGAATTGATTAAAGCCTTAATTCCATGCTTAATAAAAGACATATTCAAGTTAAATAAAAGTAATATAACCTTCTTTTGTTCATATCTACTAGTGATACAAACCATAATCACATAAACTATGTATTGCATTGTAACATAAAACAGTACCTCCATATTTTCAACTTAGCACAATGAAAGACAGACAGATAGACTGATCAATCGATATAAATAAATAGATTAATAGACAGAGACAGGAATATACAAACAGGACAACACTAAATTACTAACTTAATACTAGATGCTGTTTTAACGGAGGGGGTCTTTAAATGAAAAATCTTGGATGAATCTTGGATGAAAAAAAAGGTAAAACTGTGCTATTTGTTGTTTTCTCAAAATGTATTATTGATTTAGATCTAAATCAATAATACATGTTGAGATTTAAATCTTCCCTCTGAAATGGGCCAGTCAGAATACAGCTGGGTTGTTACAAGTTGTAGAAAGCTGACTTTACTGGAGTCGACCCATTGTCTTACATTTGGGGCAGGGACTCTAAACTCCCCCGAATCGGCCCGTAGCTCTTTAGGCAGGAGAGGGGCACTAGAGAATAAATTACTAAAAATATTAATAACATTTTCCCTTGAGAAAACGTTCATAGACTCAACGTAATGATGTAAAATTGACAGATATTAAACAGCAAGTCGGCTGCTAAACACATTCACATGCTATTTTGTCAGAAAATCAAACCCCCAAAGACAAACAATATAGCAAACATGGCCGTCCTGCAGCTTAACAATTAATTTAACTTCATTAACTTCATTTGACTTCATGTGAGTTTCATAGACAGATAGATAGATAGATAGATAGATAGATAGATAGACTTTATTATTATTATATAGACTCAAGGTAATGATGTAAAATTGTAGTAAACGTGCAAAATAAACACATTGAACAGCCAGTTCCAATCCACTGGGCGAGTGTTTTTACCTCGTAGATGTGGTAGAGGTTGGACCCCTCGTCGGGCCAGTAATGGTAGCACTGCTTCACCCCGCTCTCGACGAGAGGCGTCAGCATCACAATGACCACACAGCCGTTCTCCCATACCATCTGCACACAAAACACACAAAACACACACACACACACACACACACTGAGTAAGACTCTCGCCATTTTGTTACACCGTGGCGGCCGGTAATTGCCTCGTGACACACCGGCGCACCATCAGCCTCTCCCGCTCTTTGAAGCTCCCCCTGTCTTTTGAAACGTGGCTGCTATTTAATTTGTGGAGACGAGAGGAGCGGGCGAGCCTGGGCTTCCCCGGCAAACAGAGCCATGTTTTCCTGTACGGCTTTAGCAAGACGCAAAACGCCGCTTTGTTACTGTCGTCGTTTGGCTTTATGCTTATTTTTCCGACCGAAACGTGATCAGAAGTGGCTGCCATAACGACCGTAACGCTATTTGTCCATTTTGAAAAGAAAAACATGCCTTTTACGCTCAATGGGCCTCATGCAGGAAGCGATATATACGCACAAATTTTCTCTTATTTTTGTTCGTATCCACGATTTGTTCTTGTTTTTTTCATACCCATTGATTTCTGGGATTCACCAGTGTTTTCTTATTTTTGCTCTTCTCTTAGGTAAGAGAAAATGTTACGAGTGGTCGAGAGCACTCTTACCAAGATAAGAAAAAAAACATCTCGTTTTCACAGTCCACAAATTGTTTGTCCAACGCAAGGAAACATACGTTTTAAATTTGAGGAACATAAAAAAACGCATGAATATCATATAATCAAATTTAGAGTAATTATAATGATTGGATTATTAAATTTGTGGGCTAAAGAAATACTATTGGTCCATTGATCCCAATTAAGACTATAAAAACCCTTGATGATATTGATGATATTGCGTGCGTTCAGCTTCTGAATGGCTTACATACTGTTCTTAGATAGTATTTGCACACGGCACAACACCTGCCCTTATATGGTGTTTAGGGGGCGTTACCTATGCTAATAAACAATCGGCCACACGCCTCCAATTTATGATCAAGTGGGATTCACCATTCAGCACACCTGGGTAAGAGCAGATTTGGATGGTTAAGAACGTTTGGTGCATCTGGAGTTGACTTCTCTTATTTTTTCTCTTAACAGAAAATTAAGAGAGAATATTAAGAGAAATTTAAGAGAATGTTGCCGCATGAGGCCCAATATCTCCTAAAATACAGACGATCCATTCCATAAGAGTGTTATCATTTTATCAACCGGGGACTTATGCTACACCCTGCTCTTTAAAAAGTACCATAATTTGTTTTAATGTTAAGCTCTCAGTCGTGTTTTTGAAGCGTAGGAGTCTCTTTTCTTTGTGGATAGCCCAATTTGGAACAAAATCTCACATGAAGCTGTCAGCACCTCCTAAAACCTGCTAACAGGAACGCTGACTTGTGTCCTCACTCGCCCACTCACTTGGGTAGCAGGCTGTAGATTTGGTTCAATTTTGCGCCATCTATCATTTTGGATGAGTGGGGAGGGGGTCACTGCTTTGAAAATGGTGGGGGTCACTGCTTTGAAAATGGTGGATATCAAACTCCTCAAATGTTTACTCCATTAACAAACTTTGGGAAGAAACTACGGGGAAGTCAAACAAGCGACGCGGTAGGAAAGAAGTAATTGCTGTGGAGGCTGTTCCCTCTCCCAGCTGGGTCATTCCACAACTCGGCCGACGGTGCGGTCGTATTTTTCCTGCTGGCAGTCATATTCTCACAGCCGGAGGGGGGGTGAAGGGGTAGGGGTGGTGGTGGTGGTGGGGGGGGGGGGGGCTCTGGAGATCCATTGGACTCTGAGAGGTAACAGTCAGCCGTTAATGGAAGCCATAAAACAATACCGCTCCGCCATCATTGCATTAGATAATCAAGATGGCCGCACCTGCCGTTCAGTCAGGAGCAGCCGCCACACCTTGACGGAGATTTAATCGACTTTAATTGCGGCGGGTTTTTGAATTACTGCGCCTCCCCGCAACCTCCTCCCAACCTCCTCCCAACCCCCCGCCGCTTCCCTGATTGGTCTCATGGATCTAAAGGTGTGATGGTGCACTTCTGTGAGAAATGGTGTTAATTCAATTCAGTTGATGGGTGCTGATGTGAGAACTCTGCTGGTGCTGGGAGGGAAAGACCCCCCCCCCCTTTTTTTTTGTAATCTTGGGGGTTTGTTAAAGTGGAGATTTTATTGAAACCCTTACTTATGCAGGGAAAGTTACCAGAACGCCGCGCTCTTTTCCAGCATTACCCGTACAGTCCCATGCATTTATTTGAAATCTTAAAATCATAAGCAGCTTGGGAGGTTTCAAGCTGGCACTTAAGAATTGGCTCAGAGGTTATTTATAGTATGATAGTATGTCTGATAATAGGGTGTCTTTCTATATTTTATTTTCTTGGTTTGTTTTTGATGTAGCTTATTTATTTTAATTATTATGGACAGACCCAGACTTGTATATAATCTGCTGAGGGGGCTGCGTATTAGGGTTGATATATTGATGAATTTATCTCTGATGTACAAAGTTTTTAATTAGTTTTATTAACAGAGTGGCGAGTAGGGCCAAGCATTGTGCAAAGAAGCACCGAGGTAGTGTTTGATGTTGTTAATACTGTGAATAACTTGCTGAGTGTATTGTATTGTTGTTTTGATTAATGTTTTGTGTCATTCTTGCCAGGTCAGATCTGCCGTCCTGACCCCTCCCCTACACCCCCCCCATCCCCAAAGGGACCACAATGGAAATAAGCCTCTGGGCTTTATTGTGTTATCCTGACTTTTTCCTTTTATGTATGCACTCAATGCCTTGGCAGAGCTGGTGTTTTTAAAATGAAACTGTCTAATAAAATCAATCAATCAATCAATCAATCAATCAATACACCTGAGAGCTGCCCAGTAAAAACACAGCCTTCTACTGTTGGGCCACTAAGACTACGTTCACATTACAGGTGGAAGAGGCCCAAATCTGATTTTTTTTTGCCTAAATGTGACACAGATCAGATTTTTTCAGAGCAGTTTGAACACCAGAAAAACACCTGGAATCTGATATTTTTCATTCAGATTCGGGCCACATTTGTATCTGCTCCTAGATCCATGTGGTTTTTACATCACACTCCACAGCACAGATCACTGTCTGTCACTCTGCATTGCCACTTTTCAGAAAAAGATGGAGGACGGCAGAAACATGGAGGCTATCGTCATCAGTGGACGAAACCTCATCCGACCTCCACTGTAAATATTCCTTAAAATTGCTTCGCTTCGAACGCAATTTCACTTTCACTTTCACCAGCTTCCATGATTTACTGTCTCGCTAATGTGTCGCCATTTGTTGTTGTTCATTTGCACATGCAGGACGCTTCACAGTTAGCGGTCCGATCATACTGATGTCAGTTATGGATCACTTTTCAAACATGAATGAGAACAGGTAAGACAAGAAATGGGAATTGAGCATTAAGGCCTGTAATGTGAACGCAGTCTAAGCCGCTCCAGTTGGGATTAAATGCCTCGGCCGCCCATTCGTCTTTACAGAAAGGAAGTGTGCAGAAAGTTCAGCACTCTGCTCAGGGCGGTTGTTAAGGGAAATGGAGAGAGCGTTTGGTAGCCTGGTGTAGTCTGCGGTGTAATAACCTTGGCAGCTCCTGATTAGGAGACTTAAGTCATTGTAAGACCCAGTTGTGCTGGTTAAGTAGACTGGGCAACAACACAACAAGAAGCCCGGATAAAACCTGAGTACACAGGCTTCTGAAGCACTCAGAGAGCCCTCTTAATGAATCTGAGACCGGAGAGAGAGAGAGAGAGAGAGGGAAGGAGAGGGGTAGGTGAGGAGGAGGAGGAGGAGGAGGAATAGAGTGGAGATGAAGAGAGAGAGAAAATGGAGATGAGAGAGAAAATGGAGATGAGGAGGGAGAGGCGGAACGGGCGGAGAGAGAAAGGTTTGGTGGCGAAGAGGTGATGGGAAGAGAGAGGAGAGGGAGAGTAAGAGGAGAGAGCGAGAGAGATAGTGGAGGTGAAGAGGGGAGAGAGGGAGGTGGAGAAAGAGGTGGAGAAAGAGGTGGAGGAGTTGAAGAGGAGGTGCGGTAGAGAGAGAAAGGGCGAGAGAGAGAGAGAGAGAGTGAGGAGACGAAAAGCTGAAAGCCTCATGCTGCGAGGCGAAGGAGCCGTGAATGGGCCGGGTGGGTGGGGGGGCAGGGGGAGGAGTGGGGTCGGGGTATTGGCGGGACGAAGGGGGGGCAAAGACAATGAACAGAGAGAGTGTCCTCCGCACCTACCCTACCACCCCCCCACTCCCACCTACCCCCCCCCACCCCAAAACCAACTCCCCTTTCCCTTTCCTGAAAGAGAAATGTCCGGAGCCTGAGAGGGATTAGTGGTGAGAGGAGGAGGAAGAAAGGGGGCAAGTAGTGGTGTAATGGGGCTAAAGTCCCCCCCCATCCCAGTCCCCACCCCACCCCACCCCCATACCACTCCAGACCCCCCTCCTAGGTATTTCTATCCCAGTCAAGGCTGGAAGTAACGAATTACAACTCTCTTGTCAGCTTGTTTTGTGTAGTTGTACTTTTTGGAGTATTGTTGAGGTTAGCAGTTTTACTTTTACTTAAGTACATTTTGACTGAAGTATTTTACTTTGCAACATTTCAAATCACATCTATTACAGAGAACACATTTTCACAAATTTCAATCCATTAGCATTGCACCAGAAACTGGTCAGTCAGCAGAGAAGAGAGGAGTACCATGACTTTATTTAAAAAAAAGAAAAAAAAAAAAAAAAATACATTTTGGATTATGTGTTATTTTGTTCTTTTAGCATTGCAAAGGAAAGAGATATAAAAATGTGGTATTTGGTAAATAAATAATAGCTGAGCACATTTTGAATCTTTTGTTTTACTCAAGTAGATTTTTACACCAGTAATTTTACTTCTTCTTAACTTTCAGCAGTAGCAGTAGAAGTACTACTACTGTTGTGGTACTCTTTCCACCTGGCCACCGGCACAATTGGAAATGCAGCGGTGGCAAGGCTTGTTTGACAAGGGGACCTTCCCATCTGCCACCTCCACCCACCACACACACACACACACACACACACACACACACACACACACACACACACACACACCACGACTGGCCAGAATGACTTATCGATCTTCTGATCCGAGATTCAAACCCAATCTAACATTTGGGACAGTGGGAAAAGTGTTTCCGTCCCTTGCATTAACAATGCGTCCCACAGTAGATTGCAGTGGTGTGGTGTGTGTGTTGTGTGTGTGTGTGTATGGTGTGTGTGGTGTGTGTGTGTGTGGTGTGTGTGCACAGCGCTGGAGGAGGGGCTGCTGGGCAGAGAACATGGTGGGAAAGGAGAGATTAATAACGACATCCACAGAAAGGGCTGCTCTCCCGTGTGGCTCGCTGCACTAATAAAAATCGGCTAACTCTTGTTTAAGAGAGGAGAGCGTATTGATTTTTGTTTGAGTGTGTGTGGTGTGTGTGTGTGTGTGGTGTGTGTGTGTGTTTTTACCTGCCAGAAATCAGCCACAGTGGAGGGAAGAGGGCCTTGAGTGGCGATGTAGGCCGGGTTCCTGGGATCATGATCCATCTGAGGGGAGGAAAGATGAGAGAGAAAGAAAAAGAGGGAGAAGAAAGGATGAAAGGTTACAAATGTGGATCATACACTCAGTAAACTGTATAAAATGTTATGACCACCTTCCAGTCCCTCTACTGATGTTCACCTCTTTTTTACACAATCCATGTCTCACTTGTCTC
This sequence comes from Centroberyx affinis, assembly GCF_046629955.1. Taxonomy (NCBI): domain Eukaryota; kingdom Metazoa; phylum Chordata; class Actinopteri; order Beryciformes; family Berycidae; genus Centroberyx; species Centroberyx affinis. Next base: position 1,105 of record NW_027283232.1, on the reverse strand, counting down.
AAAGCCTAACAGCAGAAAGATCAAACCATGATCAATGGACAGTTGTTTTGAATTTTTGAACTGAAATATCTATCCCTCCATGACTTTCCCTATAGACTCACTTTCTGAAAAAGCCTTTTGTTTTTTCGATTTTCAGAATCACACAAGGAAAAAACTGTATTTCAAAACTGTATTTACCCCATTAAATATTGCTTGTTGGCCTCTAGGGCCTCTCTAGGCCCCCAAAATCCATTGGCCTTTCTAGTTTTTAACATCCCTCTTGAACCTGTCTCTTCTCCTTCGTCTACATCTCCCCTCATGACTGATGTGGATTTTACAGGTGGAATCAATAAGGGATCAGAGCGTTCACCTGGATTCACCGCATCAGGGAACTGAAACCAAACGTACGACAGAGTCCCTGCATCTAATTTCTATGTAGTATTTGGCCATCAAAACTTCCAAACAGCAACATTTCAGGGTACAAAGTGGAGCAATGAGTGATGACTGACAAGAATATTTGGTCAATATGATAAATTATCAGACGTAGGTCATCAAACTATCAGCTTAGCACACACCTGAATGCTCTTCTGGTGTGACTTTTTCAGGATGTCAATTTTTGCTTGATCTTTGCTCTCTGTGATAACGATCAGCTGTAAGATCAGACTCATTTAAGCCAAGTTATGGCGAGTCTCACACCTCGCCATATCCAGACTATCAAAATACACTGAGCTGACAAAACACTAGGACAACCTGCTCTTTCTATGAAATAAGCTGCAGTTGAAACCAGGTGAAGGCTGGGATCCTTTATTGACTTCACGCACTTCACTTCAGTCATGAATGGGAGATGTAGGGGAGGAGAAGGGTTAAAGAGGGTTTTCAGTTCTCTTCAGTTCTCTTTCTCTTCTTGGCAATCAAGGTCGACATGGGGGTGCAACTCAATAGGAAGAAGTTTCTGATATTTTCTACACTGAGTGTCTTGTGTACAGTACATTCATAAATTATTCGGTAACACTTTACAATAAGGGTCACTAAGTTAAGGGTTAGTTAATGCTTAATAAGGTTAGTAACCCTTAATTAACAGTTAACTAATGTGTAATTTACTAATGTGTTTGTGTTAACTAAGGTA